>NC_051177.1:112242494-112282565 GCF_013339695.2 Rhipicephalus sanguineus
TTAGGGTTCGATTCAGACGCTCCGTGAGGCCATTCGTTTGCGGATGGTACGAACGTAGTGAGCTTGTGCCGCGTTTCACCATGAACGCAGGATGTCCGCTATGACTCTCGATAGAAATGTCGGGCCACGGTCCGTGAGCAGCTGGCGTGGAGCACCGTGTTGCAAGATCACGTCGCGCAGAAGGAAATCGGCGACATCTGTGGCGCAGCTTGTTGGAAGAGCTCGTGTGATGGCGTAGCGTGTGGCGTAGTCTGTGGCCACAGCTATCCACCTGTTGCCAGCAGAAGACAGGGGAAAAGGGCCGAGTAGGTCCAAGCCGACGCGAAAGAAGGGTTCAGACGAAAATGTCGAGGGGTTGAAGGCAACCAGCCGGAGCGGTCGACGGTGTTTTGGCGGCGTTGGCATTTCTCACACGCCGCGACGTATCGTCTGACGGAAGCGTGCGAGACCTGGCCAATAGAGCGACGGCGGATTCGGTCGTATGTGCGGGACACACCAAGGTGACCGGCAGTTGGAACGTCGTGAAGTTCGTGGAGTACAGCCGAGCGGAGGTGTTTGGGTACAACAAGCAGCAGAGATGGTCCGTCTGGATGAAGTTGTGGCGGTATAGTGTACCATTCTGGAGTACGAACGAGCGATGAGATCGGTCCGAAGGTGAGGATTCGAGGCACTCGATGATAGCCCGTAAGGATGCATCACGGCGTTGCTCGTCGGCTATGTGGGTCAGTTGGGAAACGGTGCACACGCAAGCTTCCGTGTCAGGGACGGTGCGCGAACTCGCCAACCGGATAGCGAGATAGGCAGTCGGCGTCCTGATGCAGGCGTCCAGACTTGTACGTCACTGCAAAAGTGTACTCTTGCAGTCGCAGAGCCCAGCGACCAAGTCGACCTGTGGGATCCCTTAATGATGAAAGCCAGCAGAGCGCGTGGTGGTCGGTGACTACCGAGAAGTGAGGTGCCATATAATATGGACGGAACTTGGAGACCGCCCACACAAGAGCAAGGCATTCTCGTTCGGTGATCGAATAGTTGCGCTCCGCAGGTGTAAGGAGGCGACTAGCGTAGGCGATAACGCGGTCGTGTCCCTGCTGACGTTGGGCGAGGACGGCTCCGATCCCGTGACCACTGGCATCAGTTCGGACCTCAGTCGGGGCGGCCATTTGAACCATTTGACCATTTGAACCCTTGTAGCAGAGAGTCCATCATGCGCTCGAACGTGGCTGGGGCGTTGCATAGACCGAAGGGCATAACCTTGAATTGGTACAGCCATCGGGAGTGACGAAGGCGGTCTTTTCTTGGTCTTTCTCGTCCACGGCAATCTGCCAATAACCGGAGCGAAGGTCTATGGATGAAAAGTAGCGTGCGCCATGGAGACAATCGAGAGCGTCATCAATGCGGGGCAAAGGATACACGTCCTTTTTCGTAATTCGATTTAGATGCCGGTAATCGATGCAGAAACGCCACGTGTTGTCTTTCTTTTTAACCAGGACGACGGGTGACGCCCAAGGGCTTGATGAGGGCTCAATAATGCCTTTAGCTAACATCTTGTTTACTTCTTCTTGAATAATCTGGCGCTCCGATACGGACACCCGATACGGTCGACGGTGAATGGGAACAGCATCACCTGTGTTGATACGGTGCTGCACAAGAGAAGTTTGGCCGAGTGGTCGATTGTCAAGGTCGAAGATCTCGCGGTAAGAAGCCAAAAGGCGGATGAGGGCAGCTGATTGCGCTGGGGGGAGGTCTGGGGCAATCATGGGGCGTAATGCCATGTCGAGGCTTGTGGCATCGGGTGGGCGACAAGGAAGATTGGAGCATACGTCTGCTGCAAAAGAGGTGACGTAGTCATCGGCTAAGGACCGCACGTGGCGATTAAGATGCCTTGAGGGAGGACTTGCTTCGTGAAGCCGAAATTTATGACGGGGAGATGTACCCGGTTAGCGGCTACAGTAATGACGCAGTGAGGCACAGTGATGTCACGTGCCAGGAGCACATCAGTAATCGGCGTGACGACGTAGTGCCCATCCAACACGGATGAAGTCGTTGTGAATTCGGCGAATGTTAGGGCTTTAGGCGGTAGGCGGATGAAATCCGTGGTACAGAGGCTGTGTGGAAGGTCGGGGTGAATATCTGGCTGAAGAGGAAGGTCCAAGCAAAGAGTACCAGCGGAACAGTCTATCAGGGCAGAATGGGTCGATAGGAAGTCCATCCCTAGGATGAGGTCATGAGGACAATTATGGAGCACCGTTAATAGGACAGGAACGTAACGGTCGGCGATGCTTATGCGAGCTGTACACATTCCAGTGACAGGAACAGTTCCGCCATCGGCGACGCGTACAGCTTTTGTAGTAGCAGGCGTGAGGACTTTCTTCAGTCGGCGACAAAGGCGAGCACTGATTATGGACACGTGAGCTCCAGTATCGACTAGAGCCGTCAAAGAAATACCGTCCACATGCACATCGATGAGGTTCTTGTTCGTAGGAAGCGTCAACGGAGGATTTGGTTCAGAAGGAGATGATGCAGCACTACCTCCAGGAGCTGCACGATCTAGTTTTCCGTCGGGTACGATGCAAAGTTGGGCGGCGAGGGGTGGCGGCGTGGTTGGGGCGACGGGGAACGACGGCGTTGAGGGGACGGTGAACGAGCAGGAGGGCGGCTGTTAGGTGTGTCACAAGTAGGGTCCGTACGGCTGGGAGGATACCGGCGAAGATCTTCATATGGGCGGGAAGGCGAGAAAAGTGGGGTCCTATAGGGCGGCGTCCAAGTGGCGCGGCAGTAGCGGGAGACATGACCAACGCGGTGGCACCGGAAGCAGATTGGTCTGTCGTCGGGAGTTCGCCATTCCGCTGGGTTGCGAGATCGTGGAGGAACGAATGGGTCACTTCGAGATGCATTCATGGGCATTGGTCGGGACGAGGGGCGAGAGACCGGGCAGGCGACAGGGAACCCGAGGTTGGCGAATTCTTGTCGTACGACCGCCTGAATAACGGAGACCGCGGGGGTTGGTTGTATAGTGGCATGGTCGAAAGGAGAGGGCTGGAACGACGCTGGACTTGCCGCTTCAAGTTCCCGTCGAACTATACGCGTTACACACCGCTCAAAGGGCGGTGTAGCGGTGGAATCGGAGCAGGTGGACGTGGCAGCCGTGTTTGGCAACCGAGAAAATTGAGGGTGCACACGACGGCTTTTAGCCGTTTCGAAACGGCGGCATTCTTGAATGATGCGGTCGATAGTCGAGACGTTGGTGTAGACCAGCAAATGAAAAGCGTCGTCCGCGATGCCTTTCAAACGTGACCCACTTTGTCAGCTTCGGGCATTGCCTCGTCCACTTTCCGGCAAAGAGCAAGCACTTCTTGTATGTAGGAGACATACGACTCAGTAGGCGACTGGACACGGGTAGCGAGCTCTTGTCGTGCAGCTGCGTGGCGACCGGTCGGGTTCCCAAAGATGTCACGTAGCTTCTCCTTGAATGTGTCCCAGCTGGTGAGCTCGGTCTCATGTGTTTCGTACCAGATGCGCGGGGTTCCGTCCAAGTAGAAGAGAACATTAGCGAGCATCATGGTAGGGTCCCACCGATGAGTTTGACTGACCCGTTCATACAGGCGAAGCCAGTAGTCAACGTCGAGGCCAGGTTGCGCGGAGAATGTCCCGGGGTCGCGGGGGGTGGGGACCGCGACAAAGGTTGTCGTAGGAGCCGCAGATGGAGATGGGGACGGGTTGTCATTGGAAGCCATGGCGAGACGCTGAATGACGCGGCCACTGCGGAGCTGCGTGGTGAGGACGGGGAACGTTCCACCTCCACCAAATATGTTACGTGAGTGACGAGTCGCTTTTACAAGTCGTTATTCACACGATATATTTGCAAGAGCGGCTGCAGCGCTGACCAGACCGGCTCCGAGCTCGAGCAGCTAGCGACCTTCGTCCTCTTCGTCGGGCGCACACGCGCGTCGACCATATGAATTCCGGCAGCCTACATGTAGCAATATATATATATATATTAAAAGTCCCAAAGCAAGGTAATTCAGAAAGATGCTTATGAGGCGCGGAATCGAACCAGGGACCTCTCGCTCCGCAGCGCGTGGCGCTAACCACTACGCCACAGAGCGCAGATCCTTCAGGTAGCTAACGGCGAGCGTTATATCACACCCTTTACCGCTGGCAGCGCTCAGACACGGCAGGCGCTTATAAGCGTTTCTTCATTACCAGCGAGATGGGCCGAGGAGCGCAACGGGCGCATTTAAAAGTCGTCGGCCAGCTCGCTCGCTTCTTCTAATATTTGCACAGGGAGACCCTTGCCCTTCCGCTGTCTGCTCGCGCGGTAGTTCCTGCCGGGGGGGGGGGGGGGGGGGGGGCGAGTAGATGTTTCTGCAGCGTAGCAGCGCGTCCATCACGGGCCGCTTTTCTTGCTATTGCATTCATTGCTTCGCCCTTGCGGCGAAACTGACTTTTTATGTAGTGGCCGTGACTATACTATACATGGCTATATGCTTCACCCTTTCCCCCACATCACTCCATCTAACCCTCGCTTCTCTTTCCCACCCCCTTGTTATACTACACAAGACTATGCTATGCTTCACCCTATCTACTCACTCCCGCTTCCCTTTCCCACATACTATACATGGCATACGAGGACAGGCTGTTTCTCTGTCCATGTTTAAATTAGCGCTGTGTTTTTATGATGGATCCGTACCAATGAGCTCGCATCCAAACCCTTCTAATACATGGCTATGCTTTGCTACACCCTCTCCTGTCCTCCCTTCCCTCCTCACCCTCACATCATTCCTCACCTTCACCTCCCTTTCCCACCAGCGACGCATTCATATGGTTCTTTTCATGGTTCTTATAAACGCTTGTACTCGGTAGCGGGGCTTGCCCAATTCCTGTGGCGCATACCCGCTAGACAAACGAAAAGCTTAACAGCTCCGCTGTAAAACATGCATGTTGCAATCCGTGACGTCACGCTGACATTCCTGTGCGGAGATTTCGGCGCGAAATATAAGATTGCAACTCTGGTCTTCATTTTCCGTCATAGTGATCTTAACGATAGGATTTTTAAGAATAATTTTTCAGTCAAAACAGACTCATTTTCTCACTTCATTGTCCCTTTTATTAGCGATGGAAATGTGATGCAGTGATTGAATTCTATTTTAAGAAATAACTACAACTGTTTAGGCTCGTCTTCGTTTAAGCCAAACATTTTTCTAGCAGAAGCAAAAGTTACTTCCTGTTCGGAGTTGTTTAATATTATCAGAGCACACTTTGAGCCATTTAATATGTACCGAGACAATATAGGGTTTTAGAAACCAGCAAGCGCAAGGATTTAGCTTTGCTTGCTCCACACTGCGCATGCGCAGAACGCAAGCGCCACCGGATCTCTTAACGTTCAACAACGCCCGCAGGAGATCCATTACGTAAGGAAACGTGGCGGTGGCCGTCGAAGCCAGAGCCGTCCGCTTCGGATCTTTCAGGTCGTCGCACTGTCTGAAGTTGAACTGATGGCGCAAATGATCGGACAGGGACAAACAACACAGGACGCACACTCACCGTCCTGACGACATGCTTATCCCCGCAAAGAGTGCGCTCGTTCAGGCATGCTGTTTGAACAAGTAGACAGCCATTCGAATAGCGATTTCAGCAAACCCGGCTAAGAATGAAGACGGATGGGGAGTGGCGATGGAAGGCTTACATGTGGCGGCTTCGGGGTGGATTCATCGTCTGAGAAGACGAGCTTCAGCTTATCGAACGACACCTCCTTGCTGTTCCACGAGGAACCGGGTCTCGGCGATTGCGGGTGGACGTACTGGCCAGCTGCTCGTAAGAAAACACGAAAGACGCCGCGCTAGGTTAAAGAGACACTAAAGAGAAACAAATATTTTTTTTTCCTGTTAGTAAATTACTCTTTCACAATGCCAAAATCAACACACTGGCTGCGAGGAACGCTCTTGTAACCGAGAAAGCTCACAAAAACAAAATTCGGGTGGCGACGCCACTTTGAAGTTCTCTTACCAGTCGCCGTGACGTCACAGATTCTGACTGCGCCTACTATAGGGCCCCTGCGCATTCCATCGGCATAAATGAAGTACATTGTCCCCTAAGGAAGCCACAGACGTTACATACCAAGTTTGAGGAAATTTCGTTGAGCCAAAGTACGAAAAACGTTTTGAAATCCGTGACGTCACGTGCGGAGTACTTAGGCGCGAAATTTAAAAGTGAAACACTGACCTTGATTTCCTCTTCTATTATAGTAAACCTATTATGGTGAAAATAACGACAGTAGAGCTTTCAGAGTATATTTTGTCAGTCTAAACTGATTCATTGCTTCATTTTAGTATTCGTTTAGGGAGCTGCCCAGTTGTGACAGACAGACGCCGGAATGTACGTAAGCCCATACGGACCACATGCACCCGTGTGCGATTCCGTGAAGGTGAGCCAGACCGTGTACTGCAAGTCGTCCATCAAGTCGGAAAAGCTGAAAGTAGGTGCTGGCTGCATGAACCTGCAGGCAAAAGGGACCGTCTATTAGATGAACACGGTCGTCGTTACGACATTATAGATGCGCACGCACGTGTTGCCAGCTCGAGGGATTACTGCTTAATCGATTTCAACTTGAGGGATAGCTTGGCAAAATTATCCGAAGGAAGGAATACAAAAGGGAGAAGGCAGGGAGGTTAACCAGACAGAGCCCGGTTGGCTACCCTACGCCGGGAGAAAGGGAAGGGGAGTGGAAAGATGGGAGAGACAGAGAGAGAGGGGGGACCGAGAAAAAAATAAACAAAGGAAATGATCAATAAATGCGCTGACACATATGTGGCGGTGGCACTGCACAATAATCACAATAGTCACAAAGGCCAGTAGTCCTTAAAAAACACAAAAGTGCTTTAACTTCCTTGTGGGCCGACGAACGATGGGGACGGTACTCCAGCAGCATCTGCACGGAGAGTGGCCGATCGTCCAATCGTCGCATCGCATCAGAAAGAGTGCGTCTTTCAGAGGCAAATCGAGGGCAGCGGCATAGCAGATGATCGATGTCTTCCTCAGTACTGCAGACCTCGCATGCCCACTGTCGGTAACTCCAATTAATGTTGTATACGCCTTCGTGAAGGCAACTCCCAACCAAAGCCGACAGAGAAGCGAAGCTTCACGTCGACGAAGTCCGGATGGAGGTTGGCGTTCTAGCGTAGGGTTTATTTGGTGGAGTCTCGTACCTCTTATACTTGGCATGTTCCACTCCGCCAAATAGAGACTACGTGCCAGGTGACGAAGCTGCCTTGCAGCGTCTGTGCTAGAAAGAGGAATCGGAATGGTGGTCTCTTCTTGATGGGATGTGCGAGCAGCATTGTCTGCGGAAACATTGCCACTGATCCCGCAATGACCAGGTAGCCACAGAAAGTCGACCGCGTGGCCTCTTTCTTTGACGCGGTGATGAATCTTGAGAATTTCGTACGTAAGCTGTTCGTGGCAGCCGCGTCCGAGAGCTGACTGCAGGCACTGTAACGCTGGTTTCGAGTCGGAGAAAATAGCCCATTTGCTCGGTCTGTTCGTATCGATGTACTCTAGGGCACAACGCAGAGCCGTAAGTTCTGCCGCCGTAGATGTAGTTGCATGGGATATTTTGAGCCGTAGGGTTATTTCTCGTGCTTGTATCACCACCGCACCGCCGGAACTGGACACCGTGGTCGACCCGTCGGTGTAGATGTGCACGTGCTTACTGTAGGTTTCGTGCAAGAAAAGTAGGCTCAATTGTTTTAGTGCTGGGGCAGGTAAAGCTGATTTCTTCTGCAGTCCTTGAATTGTTAGGCGTACTTGCGGAAGGTACTAGCACCACGGAGGAAACACCGGCTTCTCCGCAGGCGCATACCCTGATGTAAACGATGCGCGATGGGCATAGACAGTTGCACTAAATGTCGTACGGGGCCTTTCAGAAGCGATGCTTGCCAGGTGGTGAGAGGGGTTCCTGGCATATTGCCTGCGCATGGTCTCAACGGTGATGTGCGTCGTGATCGAGTAGTTCTGAGCAATGGCAATGGTTTCAGCTGTTGAAGTGCAGCGTTGTAAACCAAGGCATATCCTAAGAGCCTGAGCTTGAATGCTTTGTATCGTACGAAGGTTAGATTTGCAGGTATTGGATATTGCAGGTACGCTGTATCGCAGGAACCCAATGAACAAAACCCGGTACAGCTGTAACATAATGTATGGACACCTCCCAAGTTTTTCATGCAAGGAACCTGAACAAGTGACAGATAGCGGTCAGCCGCTTTTTCACATAGTTTGCGTGAGGGGTCCAAGACGTGTCTCTGTCGGTTATGACTCCCGAGAACCTGTGACTCCTGCTGGATGATACACATTGGCCGTTGATTGATATACCGTAAGCGGACATTGGCTTTCTGGTGAATGCCACAACTGCGCACTTTTCACTTGCGATCTCGAGTCCTTGATTACGCAGGTAGCGCGATGTCACTGTGGCTGCCTTCTGAAGTCGAGCGCGAAGTTGAAGCCACGTCACAGCTGACGTCCATATACAGATGTCGTCAGCATAAATGGAAAGTCGTACGCTGCTTGGCTAGTTTTCGACTAGTCTAATGAGCGTCACGATTGAACAATGTCGGGCTTAGCACTCCGCCTTGAGGGACTCCTCGGCTACTGTAATAATCGGGTGTCGGTCCATTCTCTGTCTGCACGTGAAATGATCTCTCCTGCAAGTAGCTGCGCACCCACATATAGATCTTGCCACCAAGTCTTACTGCTTCTAACGCGCTTAGAATGGCTTCGTGGGGGACATTGTCATAAGCCCCTTTAACGTCTAGAAACAGAGCAGCAGATAATCGTTTGCAGGCCTTCTGATGTTGGACGTATGTCACCAAGTCAACCACATCGTCCATTGACGAACAACCGCGTCTAAAACCGGCCACAGCATCTGGATATATTTCGTACTATTCTAAGTACCATTCTATACGCGGGAGGATCATCCTTTCCATTACCTTTCCCACACAACTAGCGAGCGCAAAGGCGACTTGCCAGCTTTGAGGAGTGGAATCGGGCGGCTTGATTTCCATTCCTGTGGAACCATGCCAGTACGCCAGGATCGAGTCATTGTATAGCAGCAATAGTGCCTTCCGAGCTTGATCTCCTAGGTGACAGAGAGCACGGTAGGTAATGCCGTCAGGTCCCGGCGCTGAAGAACGCCTACACAAAGCCAGCGCAGCGTTTAGTTCTTCCATGGAAAATGGACATTCCATGCGGGGATGACGTGAAGCTAGTGTGCAGTCGGGCGTTCCCATCCCCGTTTCTGCGGAATTTGCCTCGCCGGCAATCCTTCTACAGAAAGATCCTGCGACGTCCATCTCCGTACACTGTGTATTTAGTGCCAGAGATTTAAACGGATGACGCTGACCAAAGGTTGTATGCAAACCACGAACAGCTCGCCATATTAGCGACAAAGGCTCTTGTGGATCCAGAGACTCACAAAAGGATATCCATCGGCGCGAAGCCAGTTCGCTCATGTTACGCTGTATTTTCTTTTGTGTGCGTCTAGCCATTCTCAAATCATACTTTGACTTTGTGCGTCTATATCTTCGTTCCGCACGACGGCGAATTTCTCGAAGTTTCTCGAGTTCAGTGTCAAAATCGGTGCGCGCTGAACTCATCGAAAGTAAACGCGTGGTATTCTGTAGGGCACTCTTTATTGCGTTCACTAGGTTGAAGGGTGAGCCGTCACAACAGTCCTCCAAGATTAACTTGTATTTTGGCCAATCGGTGCACTGGATGGTTCTGTAGCACTTGGAGCTAGTCAAACCTTCAATCTTCAGATAAGTTGGGATGTGGTCGCTTCCCCGCGTTTCTAAATCCGAAAACCAGTGAACTCTTCTGGCGAACGAACGTGAAACGAAAGTAAGGTCCAGGCAACTACTGTACGTTGGTCCACGCAGATAAGCAGGCCTTCCATCATTCGAGAGGCAAAGTTCGTATTCAGAGGCAAGGGACACCAACTGTCTCCCTCTAGTGTTGACCCTGGAGCTTCCCCATAAGTAATGGTGGGCATTGAAGTCGCCAGTTATCACCCACGGCTGGGGAGTCGATCTCAAAACTACGCATAAGCGCTCGTAATCTAAACGAGTTGATGGAGATAAGCAGGCTCCAAGAATTGTGAACGTGATGCTTGTTCTTCTTCACTGTTAGACAAACGTATTGGTTTTCTTCGTCAGGTGGTACCGGGTGATGAACGTAAGTCAAGTCGCGGCGTATAAACGTAATAACCTTGCTGCACTGTCCGTAGGTGGAGGACATAAAGCATTCGTATCCGGATAGTCTTATGGGAGCTGACAGGTTGGGCTCGCAAATCACAACGATAGGGAACTGGTTGGTGAATACATACTGTCTGAAGTCGTACATGCGCGGTTTAAGCCCTCTTGCGTTCCACTGAAAGACAGATGAATTCTTGTGGCCTCCTCTTGAAACGATAGCATTTCGCAAGCCATGGTTTTACCCTAGAGCTGCAAGCACCGGACTCGAAGTGTCCAGCACCTGCAGCGCGCTCTGCGTAGACGTTGCTCAAGCTTCACGTTGCTCAAGAGAATGCACATTGCGCACATAAGTGATTGCAACACGACTGACTTGTCGATCTTCAGTCGTCTTTGCATCAGCGGCTCGTGAAGACATCGAGGGTGGCTGAATCCGATGCGACTCTGAATCAGGTTACGCTCGTGAAACTGAGGGCCACTCTTCACGAGGTGCGAGTGTTGACCCTGCCTTTGTTTTCGTTGTATCCGTCTTTGCAAAGCTTGGCGATCGGTGGCCAGTTGCTTTGACAGTAGATAGCGAGTCTCTGTCGGCAGATGCGACGTTTCGTGATCTTCTGTGATGATGCCGTCGTCGCCTAACAGTAGCAGCAGCCACTCTGTGCGTTGAATTGTCGCGAACCATACGTTGCGCGACACCATACGCGAGTGCGGAACGAGCGTGCGGTACTCAAAATGATCCGATGGTTCTAAAAGGCGTAAAGACGACGAGTCATTCACGTGAGAGTGATGCACACAACAGTGGCAAAATTAATAGGATACATCAGTCACGCGGTGGATAGCTTAGATCGACAGACGTGCATGGACGTTGATGTGCGCGATACGTCCGCTTCGCTCTCAGCAGGGACCCTAATCGCAGCAGGGGAAGCAACGGAATGCTGTCGTGCAGGTGCGTGCAATCTTGTAACGGTTCGAAAAGCGAATCGTCATATATAGGAGAGTGGCGAATGAGCAGAGGGCGACGAGAATGTCCACTTCGCCGCCCCTGTAACCAAACGCGAACCACGTCGTTGTGCATGGACCCCTTCAAGTGCGATTTGATACCCCAACCGCGTGAGGATACGAACGCGCCTAGGGTTTTCGCGCAGTTATGATCGCAATAGGGTACCCAAAGCTTTCCGTACATGCAATCGCCTTGTGTTGTCACGAATGCGCATGCGTCAAACGCGCGCCTCTTCGTTGCGTACGCTATTTCGTTCGATAATAGTGCGTGCCCGAAGAACCGAATCACTGGTACCCAATCCTAAAACTTAATAAGTACAATACAACACGCGACGTCGCTGTACAACTACACACAAGCTGACGTGAGTACATTGCTAAAGGCGGCGTACGGAAAGGAAGAACGCGTGTCGCATCCGTTGCTTTCGAGCGTTAAATTTGAATGGCGCGAACGCATAAGATCCACACAGACGCAAGAAAAAGAATTATGCGCCGACAATCAACTGGCCGAAAAAGCAAAGGGTGGCTAAAAAAAAAGAAAAAGAAAGAAATTGATAAACACTCGCCTGCCCTGGGTGTCTGTCCATAGTTCCATCGTGGGCAGGAATTTCTCGCTGTTCTTGAGAGATTAGGCAGTTTTAGAATAGCGTACGCTAAGTTAGCGTTAGCGTTTGCGGTCCGCTATTTCCGTCACTTAACGGGAGCCTGCAAGCGGTTAGCGTACGACGCATGCGCAGTTGCGCGAAAAGCCAACGCAAAGCTTTGCGTACGCTATTCTAAAACTGCCTATTGCGTTCTGGTGGGCACGATCGCGCGCTGCCGGTGATCGGTGGCAGCCTTGCGAGGGAACTTGGGCCAGCCGGACCAGTCGTGCACGTTATCCGGATGATCACTGGGCATGTCTTTCGGACGCTCGATGTTCGGCTGGACGTAGACTCCCTGCTCCGGCTCGACCCGCACGCTTTCGACGTCAGCGTCTGCAGACTTGGCGTCTTGCTCGTCGTTGTCGCTGCTGAGGCTATTGGCGGCAAGGCACAGTAATTTAAAGGACCCCTGACAGCAAAATTTTTGTTGGTGACTTTTTTACTGTAATTTGTAGCTTTGTGTCTGGTAATCCCCAAGTTAAATCGTAAATGCTCTAGCGTATCGTATAACTAATTCTAGCGTAGTTAATGGTGACCACTTTTGCGTCACTTCAAAACGCCCGCCTAAAAACCGCAAGAAACTAGCGCCCCATGCGAGGGAGCGTCAAAGACCACGTGCACTCAAGCTGTGGTGACGTTGAAAGCGCGGTTTTCAAATCGGGGCCCCGCGCGCGGTAGAGATTGAAAGTATGTGGGTGCCTCGGTATGGGTTAAACCTGTTGTCTCCTCAAGAAAACTACCTCGAGAGCAGCCCGACAACAAAGCGAGAGGGGTGCGGAACAATAGGCCTCGCCGGGTGCCAGTCGTCGTATTGTGCACGTGCGCCCCGCAAACCTTCTGTGACGTCCACAGTACTCGCTTTACTCGTGGAACGTCACGCGGGGCCTCTATCTACGTCATACCAGGATGTCGCAAGGTGCAGCCAACCCAAGTGAGCACTCGGGCTTACTTTAAAACCAAATTAAGATATCTTAAAGGCAACGTTCGTCACTACCAATCGGTCAGATGTGCCCCCGTATACGGGAAAGTCAAACAACACAAACATCTCGAGGTTTCAATTTTGGTGTCAGGGGTCCTTTAAGGCCTTTGCCCACCGGTGGCGAGGTCTCGGTGTTCGCCGACAGGTTGCCGCCGCCTGCCAGCGTCGCGCTGCCGCTCAGAGCACTCGTCGGGCCTTCGTCGTCACTGCCGACTCCAGGCGGGGGTGTAGCGCGACCTGACAACAACGTCATAAACGAGGCTTGAAATTTGCGAAGCGTGTTGGAATTAGAGCGCGCGCGCAGCCTGCGACTGTTTGATATAGCGATTCTGCTTGTTACCCCCTGTTATAGCATGCTCTGTGAGTATGCTTGTCCTGAGGTGTGGCGCATTGTGGTATTCCTTCACGTGACACGTAACCACAATGGAGGGGGGCAAACGCGGGGAAGTGACAGGAAAAAAACCGCTCACCGAATTTTGCAGTTAATAGCGCGTCATACAGCCTGGTTCGTCATTCTCTACCGCGATTATCTCTGCCCTTAAAAACGCCTCGCGGAAATGCAAAGAACATATAAAAAAATAAAAGCATTTTGTCTGTCTTTGCCTTGTATTTGTCCTCGATTTTGCTAAAGTAACAAGCTTTTCTACAGAAAATAACCGCGCCCAAAACGCGCCACAATATCGATCGGCGTGTCCAATCTTTTGTAAAAAGTGGTGAAAGACTATAGGCGCATTTTACGGAGTTTGCGTAGCTGCATGATTTTGCGGCACGTCGCATCGCGCTCATCATTTTGTGACTTGTATACGTCTACGCGTGACAAACGCGTGACGATTGCGCAGGATTTTGTGCTTTACGTGCCAGGATGCTCACTAATAAGCGCAGTCGTATACATACATATATGCCTGCAGCCCCAGTTTTGACGCACACGAGATAAGTAGTGCATTTATGTGCATTCATGGATTAGACAAAGACGCTACATTCTTTCATCCTCACGGTGAGCGACCCATGGCCTTTGGAGAGAGAGGGGGAAATCGTAAAGGAGACACAAAGAGGAAAGGCTAGCGCATCGTGCCCTCCGCGCATGAAGCCGTCGATCGTGGCTAAATGGAGGCAAGTTCATCCAAGGCACCAAACACCGAGAATGCTTGCAGATCATGGACTGTTGACTGGGCCAGGAACAGCAGCTACTCCACCGAAGCAGCAGAAAGCTGAGCCGGTGGTACTTGCTGATCATCGTTTTCCCACGCAGCGCCCCGATCTGAGCCCACGTTCAGCGGGCCAGACACTGAACTGCCGGTTCGCTGGCAGCAACATTATATGCACACCCATAGGTGTGCGCAAAGGGGGAGGCACCCCCCCCCTATCACCTAAGAGGGGGGAAGGAGGATGGCTCAAAGTCTGCCTGGCATGCTTTTACTCTGTCAGACCTGGCTGTCTCGTCATTGTCGAAAGAGCAGCGTTACGGCCACGCAGGCTTTTGACAATAATGGCGGCCGAAGGCCCCTGACGTTGCTTTACAAGAACCGTTTACTTCCCACCTTTACTCCCGGCAAACAAGGGACGAAAAGCACGTCATCGCTTCTTTTTAATTTCTTCATCCATTGTGAAGCACTTTGTCTTTTAAACTCGACCAACAGACCGGGGGGGGGGGGGGGGCGCTGCGATGAATTTTTGGCCCCCCTAGCGGTGAACCCTGCACCCGCCTATGTGCACACGTCTGAGAGAGAGAAATAGGTGAAAAGAAAGAGGCAGGGAGGTTAACCTGTTAGTAATAACCGATTTGCTACCCTGCACAGGTGAAAGCTACCATCTCCTGTAATGTGGCCGCGTAGGTGTCCGCTCGCCAACCGCTGGTCCGGTGGCATGTGTCGCGCTCATCAGACGCAACAGTCTTCGAAAAAGAGCCAAGGAGTATAGCCGGCGCCATATTTTCTGTACGAGCATCACCTTATATCAAATGAACAACAAAAGAGTGAGATAACTCAAACAGCTCTGTACTCATACCGCCTTGCAAATCGACCGCAATTTTTTTTTCGACATCAAGGATGAGCGTGAGAGAGAAGAAGTAATGAATCAAGAAGCAAAGTTGAAACTTCAACGCCAAGAACGGAGTTCGCGCTTCTTTCATCTCGCAAGCTGTCCCGACGTTATCCTCCTCCGTGCTTAATGTTACTGACCCCGTTGGCGAGAAAAGACATCGTAGGCGTCACGTCGCACTTGAACAAACTGTTTATTTGTTCTGAACACCTTACGGTGCATTGCAAGTGATTCCCATGCGCACCACCACATTGTGGATGGAAATAACTTCACTGAGGGGTTCTGCAGGTTCTAGAGACCCAGGCTCCAGGCTGCCACGACGGAACTTCGAGATCATATATGGTGACGTTTAAGTGAGTTCATTGCACGTGGGAGTGAAAAGGTTGTTGGAGCAATTAAAGAAACAATCCCTATTCATGATGACGGGTAAACAAGACGGTATAAGTCTGCCTTCTGCTCGGCTGACTCCAGCTGACGTTATGTTCGCCATGATAATCTTTCCAGCCTTTAGGATGTAGCGGCCACGTCAACGACTTGTGCACCACTTGTCTGTACGTGTTTTCCGTCAGCTGTTTTTTTTTTTTTCACTAACGTGATAGCACATAAACGAGAATGAAGTGCTGTCAACTAGCCCCTTTCGTTGCACTGTTGAACCTAGTTTTTCAAACGGAATCGAACAGTGCCAGAAGCGAAGCGAATGCTTGTATAAAATAGGACACGTGCCCATTGTATACCACACCCCTATGTTCTCTTCAACAAACAAAACAGATGGCCGATGTCTTTTTTTTTCTGTGTTCCAGCACAACATTTCATTGCGTTGTGATGCTTACGCCATGACAACACGCGTACTTCTGTCACGCCAAAGCTAATTACTAGTACCTTGAGACGCGTAAGTAGCGCACGCGTTCAGTTCCGCGCTTTGTTCATTCATGACAACTATAGCGCTTCGAGACAAGAATGCGTGAAAACAGGTCGTAGATGACGTCACAATCTGCGTTTATCTTGCGTATTCTCAACTTTCACGCCAATCATGATCCAGACCATGGGAATAGCATGTTTCTTGAGCAGGCTATAAACACGAGTGACATTCGCAGCAAGCAGCAGAGGTCACTAGACATTTCCAGAAAGCGCGCTCGTTCGCTCCGCCACCGACGCCTTCTCCTCAAACCATATGGCGTCGGCGTCGGGTCGTGCTGCTGGCTCCAAGGACGTTGTACTCAAAGCTGGACTCGGCAAGGACAGGACTGTCGGCCTCGGCGCGACTCCGGTGGACGACAGCAAGCAGTCGGCGAGCAGCAGTACCGACGATGGCAGCAGCAACGGTAGTAGTAGCGCGAGCAACAGCCCTACCAGCAGCGGCGGCGGCAGTTCTAGCAGCGATAGCGCAAACAGTGACGACGATACCACGTCTGTCACATCCGAGTCTGACGATGACGTCGAGAGCGCACCGACCGGCTCTATGGTGCCAGCCACCGATGCAGTCGTAGCTTCGATCGGGTCGGAGATGGGCACCTACGTCCACCGGGTCCTGGAGCGTCCGAAGGTCATGCCCAGTGATCACCCGGAGAAGGTGCACGACTGGTCCGGTTGGCCCACGTTCCCTCCCAAGGCTAACCCCAATCGCCAGCGGCGCGCGATCGTGCCCACCAAGTTGCCTCTTGTCAAACACGTCAACAGTGACGAATTCCGGCCCATCATGGAACTGCAGATAAACATCCACGGCAGGCGAGTATTTCTTTCACTTCATTTAGAAGTTTCTCGACTGGGATCACGATGTTGATGGCGTATGTGTTGTGTGGAAAGTATGCGCACACGCCCCACTAACAACCAGTGCTTGAAACGAACGTATATACCTCGTGCGCGTTGCTTTTCGCGCCTCCGATCCGCGTAGGCTTGCGTGTTGGTCGCTAGAGAGCACATGCGCGACTTCATTGGGCGTATCTGGATAACAACGGTAGCGCAAAGAAACAGGACACAAGAAGGCAACAAAGAGACACTCGCAGCGCTTTGTTGCCTTCTTGTGTCCTGTTTCTTTGCGCTACCGTTGTTATCCAAATATGCCATATCAACAAGCCCGCCTTGCAACTTAATTCATTCGGCGTTTGTGACGGTGGTCTGTCTCTGCGAGCCAGAGTGTCCACCCACTGGTTTCCGGACACGGCCTCGTGTCCAGGGCGCTACGTAATGTTGTGCTGCTGTAGAAGGATGCCCGCAGGGTGTCCACCGCTATTCTACTTTGTAAGTAGAGTACGCTAGCGTCGCACTCGGGGCAATTTCTTTGGCATCCTCACCTACAGCTTACCGTATAAGAGGACTGATATGTTCGAAAACACATAAACTCACACTTGCTCAGATCTAATGCTTTTTGACCGACCCGGTTCAGAGGCGACTATCCTTTGTGCGGGAGTGGTCGTCTCCTTTTCGCACGTGGTAGGTCAGAGCCGCACCGGAAGTCTTGAGCGAAAACCTAAACAGGAGGCCGTGGCTAACGACTTCGTGTTAAGCCCGCGGGCCGTGAGCCGTTATCCTGATCCGAGCTCACCTGAAAGCCCAGAGAGGCCTGCTGGGAAGGGGCGGCGCCATTATGTTTTTCACTGAGGGGGCACCGGCAAGTGAGTTCTTTCTGAGGGGCAAGAGGCGGGGAGCCTATGCGTTGTGTTTGTATTGTTAAGCTGTTTATTGGACGGCACTCGGCGACAATGCACTATGGCGACAGTCAAGGTAAAAGCACGGGCTCCGAGCGCGAGAGGCGTTTAGAAGAGGACGACCCACTAGGAGCCGCTGGAGAGCGCAACCGTTGAACAGTACCAATTGCTTCGCCACAACTATCCCGGGTACGAAAAGGGAGCCGTCCGGCGACCTAACAGCTCGTTACTATGAGTGGGTCATAGTAGGCCTTGAGGCGCTCCACGTTGATTATGTCGCGCCCTCGACGGCGCATGTCTGAAGCTGGTTCGATGGGTTCGATCAGGTAGTTGACCGGGGATGTGCGCTCGACGACCCGGTAGGGGCCTTCGTATTTCGGCAGTAGTTTTGAAGAGAGGCCGGTTGCAGTGGTAGGGACCGAGAGCCATACGAGCGCTCCGGGGAGGAACGTGGACTCAGAAGTGGTGGTGCCACCGCGAAGGCTCTTCTGCCGCTCTTGTTCGTGCGTTGTAAAGGCCTTTGCAAGCTCGCGACACTCTTCAGCAAGCCTGGCTGTGTCAGAAATAGGCGCACAATCAGATGGATCCGGCTTGTAGGGTAGTATCGTGTCAATGGTGTGCAACGGGTGCCTTCCGTACAACAGGAAGAAGGGTGAAAAACCAGTAGTGCTCTGAGGGGCGGTATTATAGGCGTAGGTGACGAAGGGCAGAATATCATCCCAATTTGTGTGATCGGCGGCGACGTACATTGAGAGCATGTCGCCGAGCGTGCGGTTGAAGCGTTCGGTTAGGCCATTCGTCTGCGGGTGGTAAGCAGTAGTTTTGCGATGAACAGCATGGCACTCTTTGAGAATGGCTTCGACGACTTCCGACAAGAAGACACGGCCTCGATCGCTGAGAAGCTCCTGGGGTGGACCGTGACGCAGCATGAATCGGTGTAGCAGGAAGGAGGCAACATCACGCGCTGTAGCCGCTGGGAGGGCAGCGGTTTCGGCGTATCGCGCTATAGATGGTCAACGGCGACGATGGCCCAACGGTTACCAGCCGACGTCAGAGGAAGTGGTCCGTACAAATCGATGCCCACGCGCCCAAACGGACGGTTAGGGCAAGGTAATGGTTGTAGACCGACTGGTGACACGTGCGTTGAAGGTTTTCGGCGTTGGCAATCGAGGCAGGAGCGGATGAACTTCTGCACGTAGCGGTACATCCCTCGCCAGAAGTATCGTTGTCGAATGCGGTGGTAAGTTAAGTAAGAATGCGGTGGTAATTTGTTAAGCTGTTTATTGGACGGCACTCGGCGACAATGCACTATGGCGACAGTCAAGGCAAAAGCACGGGCTCCGAGCGCTGAGAGGCGTTTAGAAGAGGACGACCCACTAGGAGCCGCTGGAGAGCGCAACCGTTGAACAGTACCAATTGCTTCGCCACAGTATTATATTGATTATATTTACTCTTTGGATGGGGGAGGGGTAGGGTGGGTGATGCAGGCAGGGGTGGGATGGTGTAGGGGTAGGGGGTGCAGGCAAAATTGGAGGGGCCGGCGCCTCCCCCGCTGCTGGCCCATGTCCGGAGCACTGCGAAGGCAACTGGAGCCCTCGACTATTACGCAACTCCGAATACTAAAACCATCGACCAGTAAATGTTTCCGCTACTACTTGCGTGATGTCGTAGCATCGTCGCTATTGTGTTTAATATTGACATTGTAATTAAACGGAAAGTCGAGGCGCGTTCGTGTCCTCGTGCTGTAGCTGTATTCCACACAAATTCGTGGCCCCCACACTCGACGGAGTGTTCGGACACGGAAATATGGTTTGGCTGCTAGCGCGGCGCCGCAGCGCATCTTCGACCTTTTGAAGCCGTCACGACAGTATTCTATGGCGTTCGTAACCAGTGTGATCGTTGTGCGTGCAAGAATTGCGGGGGTAGCAGATCCCCCCGCACGAGCAGCTATTGCTCTGAGCATAGGGCCGTAACTAAGGGGGGTGGGGGGTGAGGGGGGTTCTGACACCCCCCCCCCGAAATTTTTCCATGCTTTAACTTTTCGGGTGGCACTAAAATACTTTCACGCCGTCACAGCGACCACTAGTTGTCAAAGTTAGCCGTTCTACATACAAACACCCCACGAAAAAAATTCCAGGGTACGGCCCTGTCTGAGCATATGCTACGCCGCACGTGGTGCGCACACACTGTAGTCGGAGTGATGGGGGCAGTACACACATCAACATCCATGCACGCCAACCTGATTACCGCGTGGATGATAGATGGATTCATTTGCGTACGGTTGATACCGATTAAGCAGTAACTGTTTGAGCGACTCTTTGCTCAACGTGTTGCTCGCGGTGACACGCGCGTCTCGATCGTGTGGTGACGACGACCGAGTTCACCTGCGAAACGATCCATTTCTTCTGCAGGTTAATGCAGCCCGCGCCTTCGTTCCTCTTCAACCGCTTGATGGACGACTTGCAGTACATGGTCTGGCTCACATTCACGGATGTCAACGGCGGTGGATGCGGTGAGAGCGAGTTTCTATTACAGGGTGTTTCCTTTTTTTTTTAAAGCGGCGCTGTTTAAGCTTGGCAAAACTCCGGGATCGTCCGCACAAAACTGGGCGGGTATGCGCCACAGCAAGCGGGTGTGTGCCAAGCAGCTCCTAGCATAGCATAGCCATGCATTGTATAACAAAGGGGTGGAAAAGATAAGTGAGGGTGAGTAGTGATGTGAGGATGTGGACGGAAAGGAAGAGGAGAGAGGGTAAAGCATAGCATATCCTTGTACATCAGTTTAGCAAGGGGTGGGAAAGGGAAGTGAGGGGGACGAGGACGGAAAGGAGGAGGGGAAGGCCAACAGCTCCGCTGTTTCCCGTGTTCGCTTCAGTAGTGCGTAGGTGCTGCACATTTTTTTCTTCTTTTTTTTGACAATACAAAATTTCTTATAAGGATGCTATGATCATAGTCGGGCATCTGTCGTCTTCGCAAATGAGCTCGACGTCGAGAGGGAAATACATTGACACTCCCAAAGTTAGGAGAGAGAGAGAGAGCGGGGGGGGGGGGGGAAGAGGTGGAGATGGGAAAGGCGGGGAGGTTAATTAGACTATTTTCATTTTCGTACCCTGCACGTGGGAAGGGGGTAAAAGAGAGAGAGAAACCATCATTGCAGGCATTTCACAGCACACGTGCACAGTGAAGCGTATCATGGACGGTCTCTCAATTCCGTTACCTTCAAGAACTGCAGGAGGGCTCGCGTGGCTTTCTGGGTTGATGAGCTGTGAGGCCATGCTCCCAAGATCTTTCCTTCAGTGAAAGGCAGATCGAGTCTCCTCAAGCTAGGCACATTGGAGAGACCGGCGATGTTGTTCAAATTGGGGACAGCGACACAAGAGGTGGTCTATTGTGTCTACTCTGTTGCAGTTATCGCACGTGCGTGAATCCGCCATACCAATGCGATAGCTGTATGACGTGGTGAACGCTACATCGACCCACAGCCGACACATCATTGTTGCTTCACGTCGAGAAATATTTGTTGGCGGTTGTAGCTGTACCAATGGATCAAGGTTGTGTAAGCGACGATTGGAGTTTAGCGGATGATTCTAGTGCTTATTGTTAATTAATTTTCTTTTGTCAACTTGAGGCAAGCTGTTTCTATGGAAAGTTGCTGGACGTCACAATTTGTGGGAGCCCCATTGTTTAGCAGTACAAAAAGTCACCAGTAATTTGAAACATATTACTCACCATCCAATTTCATCGCCCCCGAGCGCGCCGTAGCGAAGAGATGGCGACCGCTGTGTTGCATCAGATTTAAAGGCCCCGTGACGATAAACCACGAAACTTGAGTGAAAGCGCGTCATGCCAATGATTGATCGATCGATCAATCAATGTAATTCGCTTTCACTAAGAACAATAAACCTCTGCGAAAAAAAGGTAACTGGGAAAAAGAAAAGCTGCATACTTACAGCTTGCAAGAGCCCCAGCCAATCATCGGGGCTTAGGACAAGGTACAGAGCTGTCCACTTCTACCCTGAACACCGCGCCGTGCGGCCGGCGCTCCGCGGAGCGCCTCTGCCGGGCGCTTCTGAAACTAGAGCGCAAGCGCAATGACAGCTGTAGGCGGGGCCTTCGCCGCGTCGTCTGCTGGAGCGCGGCTGCTCGACCGAATTGCGCCTGCTTTGCGGTGAAGCAAGCATCACTCTTGTGATATGGGCACGCAAATTGGGAAGTTGGTGCGGTTCTCATTCCTGCGTCCTTCATTCCTGTACGCTTGAATGATCCGGTTGACAGTTGCAAGATGACGGTTCGTCATCGCAGATATTGCACGTTGAGAATATCCTCTAAGGCATAAATCTACGATGCGTCGTCTTTCGTCTTTCCGTACTGTCGGCATGGTCCTTTAATCGGGAGGCAATACTGGAATGAAGTACTACCGAACATATGCAGCCCCTTTATTACGCGGCGATAAAAAAAAAGAAAGTTTGACGGCGCTACGAATTGAAGGGTCACATGAGCAGTGGGCTAACGTTTCGAGTCAAGAAAGATATGAAGCGATAAGCGGGCCTTGTGTCGCCCAGAGACAAAAAAGGAATGAAGCTTTATTCTGCACCTGCTCACAGCAGTAAAAATTTGTCATCGGCGCTTGTTTGGTGCACTGATTGCCCCGTACGAGTTCTGCTGAAAACTCGATTAGAACGTTTTTTTTTAATTTCTATGCATCAATAGCACGAAGAAACACGGCTGCCAGTAGGCAGTGAATAGGGTGGAATATTGGCGAGTTAAATTCGGTGGCACATGAAAACAACGCTATTCGTAACACATAAATGCTATAATATCAGTTTTCTAAGATTAACGGACAAGTCACATTCTTTTGTTTACAGGTTAGTAACTAATCAAAATTTTCAAACATTCCAAGATGTTATGTCAGAACTTACACGATATATTCATCACCAATTTTGCGGCACTCAACTTTGCGCTGATCAAAAACAGTCCTGTGAGCTGCGGGATATTCTTTCTGTTCCGCCGAATCACTCAGTTGTGGCAGTGCCAGCGCCGCTTGAAAGTTTTGCTCATGTATGGGCCGAGGTTTATTGTGCGATAGCTTGCAAAAAAGCCAGTCTCTGCGCTTCTCGAGAACCGCACCAAATTCTCAATTCGCGTGCGCATATAACAAGGGTGATGCTTGCTTCACCGCAAAGCAGGCGCAATTCGGTGGAACGGCCGCGCTCCAGCAGACGACGCGGCGAAGGCCCCGCCTACAGAGGTCATTGCGCTTGCGCGCTAGTTTCCGAAGCGCCCGGCAGAGGCGCTCCGCGGAGCGCCGGCCGCACGGTGCGGTGTTCAGGGTAGAAGTGGACGGCTCTGTACAGCACTCAGATTTAGCGTCACAAGAAAAACGTCCTCAGGAAAAGTGGTCAGTCATCATACGTGCACTATGGTATCGCTTATCCTTTGTGTGTGAAGTCTGGAGCTTATCCATTCGGTGTTTTTTTTTTTTTCATTCTATACAGCCATTGAGGCGCTCGGGGCAGCCATTCTCGGGGCAGCCATTGAGGCGCTTTTTAAGTTTTGCGTCTATTTATATTTCAATAATGAAACAGATGAGCACCGCACGTCACATGCAATGAAAGGAATAAGTGGTCTACTCGTGTATTTCAGGCGGCTTACCGTATTCCCTGGTCCTATACTGTGCTGCGACGCGCTTTCATTGAAGTTTCGTCACTTTGACACGTCACTTTGTCTGTCTTGCGCAATACAGCGGCCTGACGGCGCGCTCGTTTTCAGTGTTGCTTGGTCACATTTGACGATGAATACCTCAAATTACGTCCACCTTTTTTATTTCTAAAGAAAAAAGATGGGAGGGGGGGGGGCGCCAATAAATTTTCATGCCCTGTAACTTTTCCATAAAAGCAACTGCCCTCAAGATGATAACAAAAAAAGATAAATTAACGAGTCCCCCCCAACTCGCCCGACGGAAACCGCCGGACTAATCATAAAGTTTATTCATTCAACTAGTCCTTGGCCATTAATCTTTTCAACGTAACCTTAGCAGCCGTGAAGCTTTTTCCGCCTCGCCATAGAGTTCGTCGGCAAACACAGCAGGTGCCTTACGCTAGTAGCCTTCTCGAGAAAGAAAAAAAAATTAAGGGAACCTCGCGCTAGTGGAGCTGTCGCAGCTGAGAGAGCAAGGTCTTAATTGGCATACTCTTAATTACAGATGTATTGATTACCATGATCTTAATTAGCATATTCTAACTCAACAAGATCTTAATTAGCACAGTCGTAATTAGAGAGGTATTAATTAGCAATGTTTAATCGACATGGTCTTAATTGTCGTGGTCTTAATTGCATCCCCCTCCGGACAAATCGGCGCAGCGGGAGGGCGCGCGCCGGGCAGCTGTGCCAGCTGCCAGGTGACGCGAGATGCCATATAAGGTAGAGGCCGTTCATGATGATGATAGTTTTCTGGTGACTCCACATGGCCTAGCGAAAAGCTTAATAGCGGCGCTGTTAGAAAAATTGAGAGCCCTTCTATTATGATTGAAGACCAGTGAAGCTGTTTACGCTTCTGTTGCCACTGACGTTCTTCATCGGTAATGAGACGGTCACTCGATGTCGATTGGAAGCTGCTACCGCATGCACTGTTGTGTGCACGCGAATGACGAAACTTCTGCTGTACACGAAATGGTGCTCAGGTCACTTTCGAAGCGTAAGTTTCGCGCCGAACCCAAAGATGGCGTGACAATGCCGTACGAGTGGTGTGTTTTTGCCAACATCTCGGACGCATTTTTTTCCAGATCCCAGCCCAGCCATAGGCGGTTTCGCTCTAAAAAAGAGCATGAACTGGCGTTGTTCTCTTGTTTCCCGTCGTGCAGTTGGACAGTACAGCCACCCAGAATCGCCCCTTCCCGGTTCCTCGTGGAGGGGCAAGGTGGTGTCGTTCGACCGTATCAAGCTCTTCTCGGACGAGGGATACAACAAGCAGCTGCGACCACCTGTAAGTTTTCGAACGGCACTCCTTTACATTCCGCTTGCGCTTGCGCTGCTTGAAATTATCGCACAAAAAACAAAAACTTAGACGGACGCGGTTTAACAGGATGTCTGAGTTTTTCTTATGTGGTACTTTCAATAGGCGGCGCATACTCAAAGTCCACATGAACCAGCGAGCCCCAGCCATCCGAATTACGTCCGAAACCGAAGTCTGTCCGACCTGCATGCGCAAAATCTCGTAGCACGTGTGTGTCACATAAATTGTGCAAGCCCGTCTACTCGCCACTTGTCCACTAAAAAGTCACAGTTTCGCCGCAAGGGCGAAGCAATGAATGCGATAGCAGGAAACTAATGCTGTACGAAGTGATGCTCGCCAATGGATACTCTCAGTTTGAACAGCGCTCCTGTTGCAAAGGCGGCCGAAGCAGCGAAGAAAACTAGCGTGCTTCAAGTGTCGAGCTGTGACACTTGATAGTTCGCGCTCATCGTCTGTTTGTTCGTTTAGCGGCGTCCCTTGAGATCGAGTGACTTCCGTACGCTCCGTAACATGAGCGCGGATACCACGGTGAAAGCTTGAAACAACCCTCTTCCCCTCACTACCAGAAAACCACGCGAGCAGACAGCGGAAGGGCAAGGTTCTCCCTGCGCAATAAGAAGCGAGCGAGCTCGCCGACGACTTTTAAATGCGCCCGTCGTTCTCCTAACGCCATCTCGCTGGTAATGAAGAAACGCTTATAAGCGCAGCCGTCTCTGAGTCCTCCAGCGGTAAATGGTGTGTATATAACGCTCGCCGTTACCTACGTGGAGGATCTGCGTTTCGTGGGGTAGTGGCTAGCGCCACTCGCTGCGGAGCAAGAGGTCCCTGGTTCGATTCCGCGCTTCGGGAGCATTTTTCTGAATTATTTTTCTTTGGGGCTTTTATATATATATATACATATATATATATATATATATATATATATATATATATATATATATATACATATATATATACTTATACATATACGGTGCATGACGGCGACGGCAAAATTCAGCCGAGACTGTCCATATAATTGCTATCGCAATAAAAGTAAAGAAGGGAACACACGGGCAGCAGACACCAATTAAGATTTCTGGACAGTAACATTTCTGGGTCTTGCGTCGCTCAGGCAGCATGCAACTGCCAACCTTGATCGCAAGGGCGCGGTCGCGGCTATCTCGACTGAGATCAAAGATTGTTCATACCATTGCACGCGCTGTGATCTCGCCGCTTACTTCGCACTGAGGCGACAGACAGCACGAAAACCGCTTCGCTGCCCGGAGCGGCCGTATTCCCTTACGCTAGCGTTTTGTAGATTTACGCTATATCGGATCGCAATGGAGTTAGCCGCTAGCTGCACTTAGTGTAACATTCCAATTTGTTGCTATCACATTCATTCCTTATCCCTTGCGGCGAAACTGTTACTATTTTCTGGAAGATACACTGATGCTATGCATACGCATGTATTCTCTACTGCTGTGCTCGGGAGCGCCCACTACAATCCTATCCAGGTCTACCATGCACCCGAACATTATCAGTATACGTGATATCTGCTTCCCATCGGTAAGCGCTATAGCTAATGTAGGCTAGCTATCAGCATTTAAACAGCAAACATATATCTAATGATGTTCTCGCATATCCGTATATTAGAGTTCGTTTAGCCAGAAGCTCGCAACAGAACCTGTCCTCACCCGCCATGGCGGTCTAATGGGTTATGGTACTCGACTGCTGACCCGAAGGTCGCGGGATCCAATCCCGGCCACCACGGCCGCATTTTCGATGGAGGCAAAAATACTTGATTCCCGTGTACATAGATATAGGTGCACGTTAAAGTGCCCCAGGTTGTCGAAATTTCCAGAGCCTTCCACTACGGCGTCCCTCATAACCATATCGCGGTTTTGGGACGTTTAAACTCTGACAATTGATTAATTGGAGCCTGCCCTCCCTTCTCCCCTACGCAACAGATAACCCTGAAAATCGACGCCACCTACCGCATACAAGTGAACATCGGAGCTGTCGACGACAGCGGACACATTCTGAGCAGATCAGTCGCCCGCCAGTTCGTCGGCAACGCCTTCATTGCAGTCAGCCATGCCTGCAGGAACGTACCGAGGTTGGTGTTTCGGTTTGTTTGGGATGCTGGCTTTTTTTTTTTTTTCAACTTTCGAAATCGATGCAGTCATCGCCACCTCCTTCCGTGTCTCTCTTTCTCTCAATATTTAGCTGATGGAACCAAGCTCGGAGCTTTATTTGCCATGTTTGTGTGTTTTTCTTCTAGCCTAGCGCATGTCCACGCAAGCGGTCGGATCAAGAAAGCGCGCTAATTTTTCCAATGTATGCGATGTTTGTTCTTGTTATTCAATAAAAAACATACTTGTTTACCAATCAATCGCTTTATTTTCCATGGTCAATGACATTTTTCAGTAAAACATTGGGGTAGCCAGGGGAGGGTTCAAACCTCCCGCAAATTTTCAGTTTTGAATGTTTACACGCGCACATACAAACGCACGCACGAACATACATAAATTATATTTGAATCCCCCCCCCCCCCCCGAAAAAATTTCTTACTATGCTCCTGCAGTACAACTAGACAGAAACCAATGCAATGGGGCAGTGGCTACACATCAAAGAATTCGAAATGACACTAACTAAAAAAAATCATAATAATAAAGTGTGCATGTCTTCTGCTCAAAATGGCCAAGGGATATCATGATTTTCACAAAAAAAAACAGAAAAAGAACTCTTCGTACCGCGATGAAAAAAAAAAGCTAAGTTTCATTATGTAGTACTGAAGAGTTCTATTTACAAATACAGTTGCTGTGTTAAACACAGCAGTAGTAATATAGTAGACACTCCGAGCGCAAGTTCGCCGTCGAACTTGCGCTTGGGGTGTTTACTATAACAATGGAAAAGCCAGCCTAACCGAGTGAAAGACTCTCGGTAAACCAGGAAAGACTCATAACCGAGAATGATGGCGACGACGCCTTGCAGTGTTTGCGCTAGCTCAGCGTGACGGCGCCTGTTTTATCCTGTAACCACCTCAACAATTTAGTATACCTCAATACGAAATAAACAGCATCCTGAAAGAGCTCAATGATGAAAATTCTAAACTTGCGAGTCTCAGCTGTTCAAATACGAAAGAAAAAAATCAACTCTACTAACGTGAAACCTGGGAAGGTGCGAAGCACCGGTGTTTCCCATAGCACGTCAATAGCAATGAGACGACGCTGTCATCTCCTTGCTATAGGCGCCGCCCATTGCAGGCAACGTCCATCACAGAAATAGAGCTTTTCCTAAGCCAACGTGCCGTCTTATTTGCCACTCGGAGAAGCACACGGGGCGTTGTCTCTCGCGGGCGAGCGCGCATTCTCGCGAGCTTTTCCTGGGGAAACGCGCCGTCTTAATTGCCACTTGCTTTACCGTGACGGGCTACGACGACAAGAGACGCCGACAGCCCGAGCGCATATCGCGCCTTTAAAAATGTCATCATGCTTGCACGCGGTTAAACCAATTTGTCAAGCGACAGCTGAGTTTTGATCGGCAAAACCGAGCTACCGGTTTTGCTCGGCGCTAACGCGCAGTGAACTAGGATGCAGCCAGTGCCTTTGGCGGTGGCGGCACGAAATACTTGATCGTACTGAGCCACTGTTTTGTTTTAGCGCAGACACGCCGCACTAGTGTTTCGCTGAAGGTTTTTATGCCGGCGTTGCAACGAAACGCGCGGAACGAAACACGCGATCAACGCGCTGACACGCTGGCGTGAACTGATCGACGAGAACTTTTGCGCTATCTCGCGGGAAATGTGCAAAAAAAAAAAAAATCTGCGGCGCTGACGCAGCTCAGAGATGTTGGCTCGACCTTGGCTGAGCTTAAAAGGTCAGATTCACGGAACGAGGCGTTTTCTGGGTTTGTACTCGGAGGAACAGAGATATCGCTCTAAAAATCTTTAATATTTCAGACATGCAACGCCACAGTGGGGTACTGGTGCTTGAGTTGTCCGGGAGATATCAAAATATTAAATTATATCAGTACGTTTATTTATTGTTCTAATAATTAGCCTATCACCATAATAATAATGAAAATAAAGTTTTGAAGATGGTTTTTGAGGAGTGAGGCAAGGTCCGCTACAATACGTGCATTGGCGAGCGGAATTCGGAAATAAAAAACGTGTTTTTTTTTTTTAAAGCTTGATCGTCGTTAGCACTAGGAGCTAACGCCGGCGCGGGCCAGGAATGAAAGGCTACCAATTTAGGCAACGATGACCGCTTGGTTTTATCAGCCTAAACTGCGACCTTTTGAAGCGGGCTTTTTCTCACAAAGGCTGTTATGAAGGAGAAGCCACCTTTCACAATGAAAGGGGCGCTCGGGGTTTACTTACGGAAGAAATATTGCGTATGTCATCCTACAATGCATTGCTATGCAGGCTCAAAGAGAATACCGTCTGTCGGTTTCCCTGTCACGTAAGTCAATAATCGCTATTAAGGAATAAATGTATAAAAAAGTCAGTTTCGCCGCAACGGCGAAGCAATGAATGCGATAGCAATAAATTGGAATGTAACGCGAAGAACGGAAAGCAGCTCGAAATTGCCAGCGCGTCGCTCGAGCCCAAAGGACGCACGAAAAGAACGCACACAGGACGAGCGCGAACTATCATGCGTCACAGCTCGACACTGGAAGCGCACTGCTCAAACATAAAGCAGGACAAGAAGGGAAATCTGGGCTAGTTGGTTATAGTTCATTTTCGATCAGCTTACAGCGCTCGTGTCAGCGCTCGTGTCGTCGCATTCTTGGTCTCTGTCCTCGTCGTTTTTGCGCTGTAAGCTGATCGAAAATAAAGCAGGACGCACGAAACGAACGAACAGGTACACACAGGACGAGCGCGAACGAACTGTACCAGTCGTTACTTATTTCCGTTTGAACAGCGCGCCTCTTTCGCAAACGCGGCCTCTGCAGCGTCGAAGCGACCTTCGTACGCTCTGTCACTTCAGCGCAGACATCGCCGGGAGAGCACAAGACATACAACCCCCCGCTCCCCCGCCAGCCGCCCCCTTCTTTCCTCAAGATAAGCGCACGAAGGCGACCACGTTCGCAGGAACGGGGTCACGATCTTTAAAGCGCGCCACGCGCGGACATCGCGCCATCTACGTGGTAACTCAGAAAGGATACTGATGTAAGAGGTGTATATAAACAAGACGAGCGTGAACTAATTGTGACAGTTGTTACTTATTTCTGTTTGAACAGCGCGCTCCTTTCGCAAACGCGGCCGCTGCAGCGAGCGAAGCGAAGCACCCCACCGGCCGCCCCTTCTTTCCTTGAGATAAGCGCACGAAAGCGACGACGCCCTGTAGAGCCAACAGCAACGGCGTTCGCAGGGGCGGGGCGACGATCTTTAAAGCGCGCGCGCACGTCGCGCCATCTATGTGGCCACTAAGAAAGCATCCTGAATTACATGGTGTATATAAATAGCTCGCCGTTAGCAGGCTGAAAGACTGTGCTGTCGTGGCCTAACGTCTAACGCGGCGGGCTGCAAAGCGAGAGGTCGCCCGTTCGATTCTGTGCGTCGGGAAGAATTTCTGAATTATTTTTCTTTGTGGCTTTTCTATATATATATATATATATATATATATATATATATATATACATATACGGTGAATGACGGCGGCCACCGACGGCAAAAATCAGCCGAGACTGTCCATATAATTGCTATCGCAATAAAACAAATTTTTTCTTGCCGGTACAGGGTTTCGAACCAAGGCCCTCGCGCTACGGAAGCGAGCGACTTTACCACATGGCTACACGCCCATTGACGAACGTGAATATATTTGAACAATATGAATGTCTTGTGCCCGCGGTGCAAAATTAGTCTAAAAGGAGGATAAATAATAAAGCTGTTAGGCGGAAGGTTAAACTAAGACAGAAAAAAGACGGGGCGGGAAATATAACAGCACGAGGGACGGGACTGAAGACACAAAAACCACAGGACGAGTGCTGGAAGTTGGCGCTCTTCTTGCTCCCTCTTTTCTTCCTAAGTATAACCCTTTTTTTTTTCGTCACGGTTCTTACTTATTTTTGTCCCAGTCTTAGCCATTCTTTTTTTGTACTTTCCTGTCACTTTTCCTCCGGAAAGGGCAATCACGCGCTGTACCCATCCAGGTGGCATCTGTAAACCTGCTTTCTCTCTATTTACTCCGTGTGTCTGTGTGTTTGTATGGCTGTGTATCCCAGTGGTATGTTCGTATATCACAATTACTACAAATAACATCCCCTATATATATATACTTTACTTGGCTTGATTGTCGGTAAGTTCTCATTAATGTTGTGTTTAACAAAGAAAAACGAGCGCTTGGAATTCCTCTTCTTTTGCGTATTTCTGTACGCATATCAAATTATAAGGGTGATAATGCGCCTTACAACTTTTTTATTGAACTGTGCACCGACTAGCCCGACATCGTACGCTACTGAACTGTAGAAGGAGGGCCCTTTCTATGCGGACCTTGCTGAATTTCGCGGCACTGGAATAAAAACCCTTTCTAGAACGAGACGTAAAGCCGACGTGAGGGATTGCACTCACCAGGAAAATTTAGACTGCGATAATGTAAGGCCAAGCTAGCCCAACTTTCAATACTATTTTAATGCCAACTCGCGTCTCGGTGGTCAAGGGATGTGCCATCTGTGACGCAGTTCCAGGGGCTGACGAGCGCTAGAAACAAGATGAAAGACGTCATGATCGACGATGCTGCCAGAAAACAGCGTTCTAAGGAATGATACAGTAAAACCTTGCGCCTACGCATCATTTATAGACAACTATCAAAGGAAACTCCGCGTGCGTGTTCTTACATGGTGGTATTCAGTTAATTACTTACTATGCGAAGCCTGTGAGTTTCTTGAACGCATAGCAAAACGATTAATTGTGTCATCTATCATTTGAAAACTCGCGGCGGCGCGACGGGAATTTGGTCTACTCGGGATTGATGATGGCCGCAGGTTTCACTGTGGAGGCTGACGGTGCAGTCGCTCGAGTGGTGTCACAATTTTACAAACTATTGAAGACGCCATGTCACACATTTACGGAACGCCGAAACACCCAAACTCCGTTCTACTCACCAGGTGCAACGTTGTCGAAGCTATGAACGATGTTACGGCCGTGAGCAAAATGTATAACTCCGAACGTCGATGGCTGCAGGACGCGGCTTTTGTGGCACCTTTCCAGACGCGGACGAACGCTTCGAAGAAGGTGAAAGACGCCATGCTGATGCCACCAGAAAACAACATTTAAGGAAAGGCCGCAACTTACAACAATCACAGGGTCCCATATCGCACGCTAAGGTGAGTGACAGCGAAAGACATTACGTGTGCACTATATTATCTGCACTACGTTGACGTCATTTTGAGTTACTCAGTTACATTCAGCTACTCTCAATGACATTTTAATTACTTTGAATTACTTTCAGCTACCTCTTCGTTACTCTCGGTCACGTCTAGCTTCACCTTATAGTGCTTTAATGGACGTCAGGCATCTTGTATGACGAATGGAGCCACGAGTCCCGCCTGTTGCTTACTTGCTTCGACTTTTTTCAACAATTCGTGTTCACAACGCCGATGGCCTCTTGCCGCGTTTTATGAGGCATCTAAGGCTTTCGCATTGAGAAAACTTAGATAGCTACGACATGTTGGTTTGGGCTAATAGGGCCATGTTACGAATAACTTGAAGGAGCGCGAAAGAAAAAATCACAGCATATCCACGGAGTGAATGATGATGAGTGGGCGAAGCTGCGGAGGTTCATCGGTAAACCGTGAATCTTCCGTGAATTCTGCCCAGTACATCATCACCGACGTGAGATCGGGCGCGTTTATACTAAAGGTTCGATGAGTTATGACGACTTGCAGCTCACTTTAATTTTACATGTACGCTGTGAATTTTCATTGTTTAGAAAACCATTGCTTTAGAAAACACCTTGCGTCTTTCGTTAAGCAGCTGGCGTCTTTTTCGTTTTGCTTTAGAAACATCTGGCGTTCTTTCGTTTTGTTTTTACAAAACATCTGGCGTCTTTCGTTGCTTTATTTCATCAATCAACGGCGTTTTGAACAAAATTTTTATTGTTTAATCACGCACAGGAGAAATCTCACCAGGCACTACCTTGGAGGTAAACAATGGCTGCTAATGGGAATGAGAGACAGAAGAAGTCGGCTTTTAGCTAACACTTACACTTCTACAGAGACAGAAGAATTCGGCTTTTAGTTAACGCGCACGCTGCGAATTTTTTATTGTTCAACAACGCACAGGAGAAATCTCCCACCGGCACCACCTTGGAGGCCAAAGGGTAAGACTTGTTACTCACTACTACGAGCACGACGAGGGACGAACGGGTGCCGCCTTAAGGAGCTTCGCCCCTAAAAATTGAAGAGCCCTTCCCGATCGGGGAAATGGGGGCAAGCGAAGCCTCGCGTGGGCGTGCGTGACGTACTACCTTTCTTCCTTTCTCTCTTTCTTTATTTCTTTTTATGTAGCGGCCGTCCCCATCGGTTGAGGTGTCCTCACTTGAGAGACAGTTATCGTGCACTCCACACCCAATTTCCATTTTCATTTCCTTCTTCCTTTTAAGAATCCCCCCCCCCCCCCCCCCCGAGCGCTGTTTTCGGGCGGAATCGGCGTGGCGTCTTTCGTGTTCTTCCCAGCGCTCGTCAGCCTCTACAACATCCCGACGAGAGGACCATCACGCGATCACGGAAACGCAGTTTAGGAACTAATTTTTTCGAAGTCGGAAATTCCCTGAAATGTGCGATTCGGTATACCGACCTTACGCGTTGTCCAGCAGATCCCTTCTATTCCGCGAACGCCAAATATTGCGATGAAGCGCCCGCCGCATGTGCAGTGCTTCCCAGCTGTTTTTTTTTTTTTTTTTTTTTTCATCGGCGGTAGAACGCGCTCATATGCTTCCGTTCAACTCACACAGGGCAAGCATGGGCGCGTGACTTAGTGTTCAAGGAACTCGTTTTCAGGCCGCGGGGACCCCGGTTCAAAACTAGAACGCCGGAAAGAAATAATTATTTTTTTTTCAATTATTTTTCTTGGTGCGCGGACACCAGCTGTGGCTGAGGAGGGCTTCTTGGAGCACCACCAGCCACACAGGTCAGTCAACAAAAAGCTCGTGAAAAGTGTTTGTTCCTCATACTTGTCCTCGTTTTTATCGCGCTGCTTCAAGTTATTCGAAAAACGCTGCGTTTACTCATCACTTAGACAATGGACCTTCTCCGGGTAGGTAGTGTGCGCATGCGCGCCGGCGTCTACGAGGCACGCGCCATGGCTTTTGGTGGCTAAAACGCGACGACAGGTGCGGACCAAGCGACATCTGGTGTCATTAACTTGCAAATTTTTCCCCCAAAGAAAGGCGCGAATGCTGTCCTCCGAGATTGTCTACCGGCGCGCGTAGGACAATTTTGGAGGCCAAGGGCCACCAGTTCACATTTCGGCGATCTCCCCTGGAGGTGCTGTTCGGACTCGGAAAAGGCCCATTCTCAAAGGAGTTACTGCCAAGGAAGTTTAAAAGGTACTTGGATTTCACGCGGATTTCTCATTCATTCATTCATTGCTATCATAGGCGTATCTACCGGGGGGCAAGGGGGGCGCCAGCCCCCCCAGTGAGAAATGTTGGGGGGGCAGAGCCCCCCCACTTTCGACAGTGGTTATTGTCGGCTGCAGACTGGGAAACTAACAAGTCAGGCAAAGTTTTACTTGAACGCAGCAATAACTTAATTTTGTAATAAAATTTGTCCTACGATCCTGCTGCGACGACTGTCCTCCGTGTGTCATGACCACGCAGTGCGGTGCGGGCTGCCTATTCCACGCTTGTGCGTCTTGCGACTACAGAGGAGGCTATCGCTCAGCAGGGGCTCTATAACATTACAGCAATCTGTCACGATCTTATTTTGTTCTGCCTGGCCTGAAATTTAGGTAATCGGCGACGCAAATATGGGCGGGAACGAGTAAACGTTGTATAGCCCGATCAAGCGCTCTCCTTTTTCAGGAAATTTTGTTTGTTTCTTTGAAAACAAATAGCACCGCCACGGCTCTATATTCAAGCTGCTGCGAGTTGATGAGTGTGCAGAAGTGTCGAGTATTTTAGTTGTGGCTAGCCAGGACAGCTAAAATAGATTCCCACTTCAGTCTTCGATTAGCCTGCTTCACTTGGCTTATCATATGGTAGCCTGCAGCGATCGTGGTGACTTGTAACAAGGCAGTGGACTCGAGCACATTGAGAAGCCCAGCTTTCAAGTTGTCCCGTTACTTTATCTACCTCACCAGGAAGATGACCAGCGTCCACGGTTTTCTGGACTAAGAAGGCTGCCTACCTGCAATGTGTTGTGTCTGTACCTAATAATGTTTATTTCTCTCTCTACCTCTTTGTCAGCAACGATGAGTTCACAGAGAGTTGTACACGCGCAAAAACAGCCCAACATCGTTATACTACAACTGAAAGTATCTATTATACACATATGAATTTATCTCGCCCGCTGCGATAAGCAGCCGCTGCCAATGTGATTGGCGGGCAACCTATTAAATTACGTTCAGAAAGAGGCACTGTCTGGCTCTTCCGAAAAAAAAAAAAGTTATTGTTCAACACAGTAATGTGCTGTTTATTGTGCACAATTCATTTTAACGCCGCGAGTTTTCGCAGACTTGTGACGTCACGTAACAAGGAGGCGATTTTATGGCACATTGAAAATTTTTGACGAATAGCGAAGAACCAATGACAAACAATGCGCCGTATTGAAAATAGTTCATTATTATTATATTTTTACGCAGTCATGCATACGTGGTAATTACGCGGTGGATCTCTTACGCGCCATTTGTTGCGTCGTTTTACGAGCAGCTGCTGTGAGCATGACCCAGAAAATTTCGACCACTCATTAACAGCTAACGACCTATAGACCAGAACACAGCGAATTCCATGCGCATCGCCATATTTGCATCGCGCGTCGCGCCATCTAACGCACACGCGACGAAACAACACGCGCGGGCTGCCACGCCAGCAGACGCTACACAGAGCAAACGTGAAACTTCCGAAACTCAGCCCGTCGGAGAGCGTGTTTCGCGTCTTTTCTAGCCTGGACATTTTCGCTGATTTTATTGGAACATCAAGAACATCTTCCTCATGCAAGTCCACAATGTATACAGTACGTGCTGAGTGGGCTGCGGAAGCAACCTCGTCAGATACGTACGCCGTTACATTTGTAAAAAAAAAAAAACGTTCTCGCTGTAGTACGCGTGAATCGTAATTGCAGTGCAGCTCGCGAAAGAGTGCAACGATGTTTTGTTGCCCCATATTACAAGTTGTGCACAAAGTTTTGTGAAAGCTCATCATTTCATCATGCATCGCGTAATAATTAGTGTACGCTTTACGGGTGGTTTCGCGGAACGTAATTTTTGTTTCACCAACGCTCTTACAATAATGCGTCTTGCTCACAAAAGCGTGCTATCGGAGAGTATAACCTGCAGTATAGTTCAGCGATCCCTTTTGAAAGCTACCTGCGCGATTTTATTCTTGTAACGATGGTGCTTTACAAGTGAAACTGTGCTACTCTTAGTTAAGCCGGTTAGCTACGCCTGCGACGTAAAGGACACGGGCGCGAGTACTGTTTACTTACGTGCCATGTATTATGTGCAGCTGAATGCCTCGTGTCCAAATAATTTGGGGACATCAAACAGCTGAAATGAAAGCACGAAATTCTGGCCAGCTGTTGAGGAGCACCGTTGCCATTTATTACCTTTTGAAGACGAAATCTCGAAGCGTGGTTGCCATCAAAAGCACTAAGCTTAATACTACGTTGAAATGGCAAAGCATGCTGATGCTTGTGCTTGAAAGCATAACTTGCACTAGAATTTCGTCAAAGGAAGCGCTCAAAGGTATGAAGTGGCACCCCCACACAAAGCTCGCGCCTGCCTTCAACTCAGCTGCGTGTTACGCAAATTAGGTTCGCAAATGAAATAGGTGGGCATCACACTGCAGAATACACGCTGTTAGTGTACTACTACCGCGCATTTTCACTCGGCTCCTAGTTTTTTTTGCTTGAATCACAGTTATCCACTCGCGGCGAAGCTGAAAACACCACACCGGCACTACTTCCGTGGCGCGTCGTAATCGTCGCAGACAACGCTAAATATCCTCTTGTTGCGCAGCTTGTTTTGGCATCCAGAGACGACGCAGTAGTGCCCAGACGAGCTCTTATACGCTGAAGCGGCGTGAACGGGTACTTTTTTCGCACTTTAAAGCCTCAGAACTGCAGCTTGCCCTGTTTACTCGATGCAGCCCGCGCGCGCCTTGGCAGCCCCGGTCAGCCCGGCGTCTGGGTGCGAGAGTATCCGCTCGGCTCGCCAGCAGCCTGGGTGCGAGACAGGCGTGCTCTGGTGTATACGTAGGAAACATGCGGGGTAGTTTAAACGTTCTAATCGCCGACATTTTTGAAGGAAAATTTGTGCCTACAGAGTTTACGTAGGCTACTTACATGGAAGAACCGGAGGGGAGGAGCAAAGGGCCACATCACCTCCATTCCGTCCACCCCCCACCCAAGCTGGTAAAAGTAGGAGGGCAATAATATAATAAATAATAATAAAATAAATAATAATAATAATAATATAATAATAATATATAATAATAATATCTGGGGTTTAACGTCCAAAACCACGATATGATAATGAGAGACGCCGTAGTGGAGGCCTCCGGAAATTTCGACCACCTGGGGTTCTTTAACGTGCACCTAAATCTAAGTACACGAGCCTCAAACATTTTCGCCTCCATCGAAATGCAGCCGCCGCGGAAGTAGGAGTGCAAGGACCGAACACCTAGTATAAAAATTCGTAATCATTTATAATGTTATAACTATACACAACCAGCTCAATGTGGTTTGCTTAAATAATAATCGACTGAACTTGGTCTTCTTTTAAGAAAGACTTTATATTAGAGGGCTCTAACCAGTAAAGAAGTTGGCACTCGGCTTATGCTGAAGACTTCTGCGAAGTACCTCGCTTTGTCATACTAAAGTACTAGCAGGTTCTCATACTCATTGTATCTACAACGCCAAACTAAGACTGAAAAGTCGCTGACGCGATTGCTCAGATGATCAGGTTAATTTGGATGTACTTTTTAAACTTCAGGGTAATATTTCCAAAATGTTATTAAACACTGCTGTGTTGTCGCGGTATGGGGCGGCCCAGCCTGTACAACCTGTTTGTGTAGATTCTTCTTTGACTTAAAACACAGTTCAAGTCATCTGATCAGCTCTATGAATATAAAAAATCACCTCAAATCATATATATTGGCCTCGAGGCTCACCACTGAAAACGCCGGCGCCACCGTCGGCGTGACGTACTTGGCAGGATCACGTGGTCTCAGCGGCCGCGTCGGCTGCTTGTGGAGCGCTGCCGCGTGCTTTGAAAACGAGTTTCAAGTCCCGCATGCGCTGCGGACTGTTCAAATACGGAAGTTTTCTCGCATTTTCTGTTCAATTGAAACCATTCTAATAGAGTGGCTGCCGCCGAAGGCGACGAACATGGGGCTCTACCGCTCGGTGCCGCAGTGCCGGGCTTACGCAAAGGAGCCCAGTGTCAGCCTGCACCGGTAACCTCGGGACAAGAAACTGCGTGAAGCATGGGTTGTAAAGCTAAGAACCGGCAAGTAGCCATCGCCTACAAGTCTTGTGTGCAACAAGCACTTCCCGCGACGAAGACTTTCGTTACTGCGTCGGGACTGCGATGGTCGGTGAGCAGCAGACAGCGCGCACTGAGACGATGGCTCACGCGCGCTTTCCGCCGGCAGGTGATGCTTATCTGCCACAGGATGGAAAAGGCGCTACCTTTTGCCACGCGCGATACCATCTCAGAACCCTCCCGTGCGACCTCTTGATCGTCGGCCCCGTGCTCAGCGTCCACAAAATCGGCTGCAGATGCGCAAGTCATTGTTTAGATACGTTGAATTTAAAAACACACGGGGTCCCTTATGCACTCGCCAAAGATGACTGGAAGGCGAAAGCCATCTTCTTGTCAGTCGATGTATTGATTCTCCCGCGCCCCCCTCCAGAAGCGTTCTGCACCTAACGCGGTTTTGCACGGCCTCCGTGACCGATCACGGAGGGAATGCAAAGCGACCATGACGTTGAATATGTCATCATGTGACGTCACGTTGTGACGTCATAAAGACGCTACATATTTTGGCGATCTGTGACGTCAGACGTCATATGATAACGCCATCACCGATCACGGAGGCAATGCAAAGGGGACCATGTCGTGTGAATACGTCATCATGTGGCATCACGATATGTCACGTCATGGTGATGTCATAATGAAGTTACAAATTTAGGAGGTCTGTGACGTCATGATGACGTCATATGGTGACCTCATCACGTGACGATTATTTTTTGCGTCATTCGTCTTGACGCCGCGACGGTCATCTTCCCGTTGAGAGGCATCTGGCTTTCGCCTTCATAAGCTACCCGACGTTTGCTGGTGGACATACATAGCGAGAGAGTCAATGCTGCGGCTGTGTGCTGCATTTATGTTGGCAATACATTTTTTTCAGTCAAGCTTGCGTTCCCCTGACGCAAACACTATGTCCCATATTTATTTGTGTCACTCACAAACTGACGTTGGGCCTCTCCAACCCCATGTATTTTCTTGGAGCCTCATTTATTTACGTGGGAAAGATGCCACCCTGTGTGCGTTAAACACGACACTGCTGCCAAAATTGCTGGGGTACTCGTCAAATATTTACTATCTTGTTTTGCGGCTGCTGGTTGCTGCAATAACTTCTATTTTATTCACCGCTATTTCAAGTTCACGTGGGTCCTAGTTCACAGCCGACGTTTGCAGAACAAGTCCGGCGAACGTTACTGTCTTTCTTTCTTTCCTTGACGTTGCATGCTACTACCACGCACGCTCGGTCCTCGTAGACTACTTCTCCTCGCACCACGAATCTCGAAGTGGTGAAGGTTTGGTCTATGAATTTGTTGATGACAAAGAGCGGCAAGTTCACTGGAATGCAAATGTAACTATAATTAAGGAGCAGTAAAAAAAGGCGTTGCATTTGCTCCGTTTTGTGTGAGCACCAAACGAAACGAATGCACTGAATAAAGAAACAGATGCAGCGGCATTTGCCCGCTGAGGAAAGCTGATGAATACGCAGTGCGAGACAACTTCAGTGCGGTGCCAAAACGCGCTCAAAAGCGAAACCATCAGTACGAGCATACATGCAGACGCTCATACATGCAGAGGAAACCGTCAGTCGTCACGAACCCGTGCCATCGCGCCTTGAGGCTTCTTTCTGTTATGCTCCGTTTGGTTTATACAGGCAGTCTACTCTAACGAGATATTTCACATATTTTGCACTCAGCGAGTGACTGCCTTTCACGCAAGAAGCCGGTTCGGGGGTCTCCAATGCGGTGACCGCGTGAAGCGGGTGCTAGGTTTTCTGCAGAGAGGACAGCGACTGTAGCCTATCTTGTGCTTTCTGTTCGTCGAAATTATTCTTTTGACAGGAAAACATTTC
>NC_051177.1:112282665-112302552 GCF_013339695.2 Rhipicephalus sanguineus
CTCATGGGGCGCTGGCGGCGGCTTCGCTAGCTTGATCTACCCCGAAATTGGTACTGCGCGACGTGACTGTGTGACGAACATAAAAACACGAGTTAACATGAAAATCATGACACGCATGTCATGTACAGCATGACTTACGTGCCACGCTCATGGGGCGCTGGCGGCGGTTTCGCTAGATTTATATACACCAAATTGGTATCTTGTGACGTGACTGTGTGACGAACATAAAAACACGAGTTAACATGACAATCATGACTCGCATGTCATGTACAGCATGACTTGCGTGCCACGCTCATGGGGCGCTGGCGGCCGTTTCTCTAGCTTGATCGACCCCGAAGTTGGTATTGCGCGACGTTACTGTGTGACGAACATAAATAATAGGAGTTAACATGAAAACCATGACACGCATTTTCCTCAATGACATACAAGACGATGTATGCAGCTCTTTGCTGGCTGCTTCGCATTACATCGATTCCCACAATGCGTGGGATCTGCCGGCTTTTTTTTTCGTTCGTTGAGTCAACGCTGCCGATTGTTGGTTTTCCTTAAACGCTCTAGCATTTAATTTACCCACTGTCCTGTTCTCGCCGTTCCTGTGGTAGATATAAACTGTCAATCACCTGCGGCGCATACCCGTACAGCCGCGGCCCGTGTAACCGGGTCTGTGCCACACGTGTTCTAGTGGAAAGGGTTTGACGACGTTACGCGACAGGATTTTAACGTTATTTCCTGTCATAACCCGGGCAATCATATTCGGTTCAAATCCTCTACCCTCCCATTGCCAACTTTTGGTCTACACCAAGTTTTAAGGAGGCGATCATGAGAGCACCCAGACGTGCGCGGCTAGATAGATGATAGATAGATAGATAGATAGATAGATAGATAGATAGATAGCTAGATAGATAGATAGATAGATAGATAGATAGATAGATAGATAGATAGATAGATAGATAGATAGATAGATAGATAGATAGATAGATAGATAGATAGATAGATAGATAGATAGATAGATAGATAGATAGATAGATAGATAGATAGATAGGATAGATAGATAGATAGATAGATAGATAGATAGATAGATAGATAGATAGATAGATAGATAGATACGTAGATAGAAACGCTCAAAGTGCCAGAGGTTCGCTAAGAAATGCTTCGCATTTAATATCTAAGAGCGTCTGATTCTCCATTATCCTTTCGCACATTCCTTTTATTTTATTTTTTCACAAAGTCTACTGTCGCACGCTTCGTGGCCGATCCCCCGTAGTGGATTGAGCTATTCCCCTAAGGAACCAACCAACCAACCAATTGTCGACACTTGCAGCGCGTTGCTCAAGCCAACGCCTCCTTATGCTCAAGTGCATAAACGTAACAACTGTGACGGTAGTTAGTTCACGCTTGCCCTGTGCATGCCTGTGCGTTCATTTAGGGCGTCCTTCTTTGTGCTTCAGCGGCGCGCTGCAAGTATCGAGCTGCTTCTGGTTCTTCATGTGACATTTCAATTTCTTGCTATCGCATTCATTGTTTCGCCCTTGCGGCGAAACTGTGACTTTTAAATGCGGAGCATTTCTTAGTCGTACCTGCGGCGTCGGCCGCCGTCCACACCCCCACTGCGCACGCTCGGCTCGTCTCGTGCCGGCAGAAAGCCTCTCCTCTCCCTCTCTCGCATGCTCGGCTCGTCTCGTGCCGGCAGCAGGCCTCTCCTCTCCCTCCCTCCCTCCTCTCGATCGAACGCGGGCGGTGTGTGGATGGATGGATGGATGCTATGAGCGTCCCCTTTATAACGGGGCGGTGACATGTCTGCCACCAGGCTCGAAGGATAAAAAAAAAGAAAAAAAAAAGAAAAAAACCTTCCTTGTTTCATGTTGTCCTACTGCCTTATCTACATTGATTAAATCTATGTTATTATAACAAAAAATATAAATTCACAGTCCATCTCTCTGCCTCTTAAGGCAGAATAACCTTTTTTCCCCCAATTATTTATTTTTGTACTTTATCTCTACTTTTCTGCCACCAATACTCTAACCGTCTCTTACTTATTTCTATCGCGGGCGTGTTCAGCTTTCCATTGTTGTCCCTAAAACCCAAGGCTTCATGTAGACTCGTGCCCACACGTATACCTGGGTGAATATCGCCACATTCAATCAGTACATGTTCCATCGTTTCCTTAGTTCCCCCGCAGCATGTACATAGTTCTTCTTCGTTACTGAATCTCGCTTTATAACTACGCGTTCTCAGGCAGCCCGACCTTGCTTCAAACAGTAAAGCGCTTCCCCTTGAATTATCATAAAACCTTTCCCTCCTTATTTCGTTTTTTCCTTTTCGGTAGTTACTCAGAGCCGGCTTCTTTTCCATCGCTGTCATCCAATAAGTCTTCTCCGCCTCTCTGACCTTCCGCTTAATGCTCCTTGTTGTCATATCGCCCGCACTGCCAGCCGTATATTTACTGGTGAGCCTCCTAGTTCTTTTTCTCCACTGCGTGTCAACGCTTTTTCTATACAAATACCTGAAAACCTTCTCTGCCCATCTACTCTTCTTCATTTTCCTCAGCCTCTCTTCGAATCTCATTTTGCTCTGCGCTTCCCTCACTTCAAAGCCTGTCCATCCCATATCACCCTTCACCGCCTCATTTGTCGTCTTCCCGTGAGCGCCCAAGGCGAGGCGGCCCACCGTCCTTTGATTTACATCCATTCCTGATTGCACCTCTGACTTCATGCACACCACTGAGTTCCCAAATGTAAGCCCCGGAACCATCACACCCTTCCACAGCCCTCGAAGCACCTCGTACCTATTGTATCCCCATAAAGCTCTGTGCTTCATAATTGCAGCATTCCTCTTTCCCTTTGCTACCGATGCTTTCTCTTGTACCTCCATATATCTATCCCCCTCATTTACCCATACTCCGAGGTACTTGTACTCGCTTACCCTCGGTATTTTTTGGCCCTGTATTAAGACCGTATGGTCTCCGTGATCATTGAATATCATCAATCCACATTTTGTTGCACTAAATCCTAGTGTGTATATAAGCGGCGGAGCGCGCGTTCTGAATTCAGTCAAGGGCGTCTTTACTTGGCTTTTTTGCTTGACTCGAGTAGATGCGATGGAAGCAACAGTGGCGGTATTTTGTACGCGTTCCTTAAACGGACGGGCGGTCCGCCCGTTTGAGTCGCACGCGATTGGTCAATGTGAGCCAGAAAACAGCCAATGAGCGAAGTGGAAGCCTGCGTTTCAATTTAATCCAAGCCGTCTGGCAGCCAGTTTAATCCATCCGTTTTGTTTCGGACGGTCTCTCTGACCGTTCTTTCGCCTCCGTCCGAAAGCAGACACGTGACGCCACGACTGACGTGACAACCAACGTCGCGGGGCTCGTCATGCTCACATTGACCAATCGTGTGCGACTGAAACGGACGGACCGCCTCCGTCCGTTTTAGGAATGCTTACAAAATACCGCAGCAGTACCTTCAATCAGCGTCCCACCACTCGTTGAAGGCAACGTTACTCCACCCTCACCGTCGTCGGCGTCAACAACAGCAAGCAACGCAGAAGACAAGGCTGCGAAGAGACGAGCATACGACGCTGAACGCAAGCGTTTGAAGCGAGCTGCGGACCCGGAACTTCGTGCACGAGAAGCTGCTGCGAGACGGCAACGACGGGCTGCGGATCCTCCACTCAGGGAACGAGAAGCAGCTGCGAAACGGCAACGACGGGCTCTGGATCCTGAACGTCGTGCTCAAGAAGCAGCAACCGTTCGTGAACTTCGAGCAGCGGATCCGTCACTCGGGCAGCGCGACGCTTCTGCGAAACCCAATTACGCAACATTCACGCGATACCCCCACCACTCTGCGACGCATTTACTCGAGTTCCCCCCGTGGGAAGATGCGGGCGACATTTTTTTCTCATGTTTCATGTCTATCGGTTACGCCGACGCCGACGGCCACGCCGCTCAATGCAGGAACGGGTGTTTTAGAGTTGCGCTCTAAAAAACAACTGCAGCTTGAGGGGAGGCGGCAGCGTAACAAAAATTTGGCCGCGTATCTGCGTGCTTCGCTGCAAATGTCGTCTAAAGACGATAGAAGAGGCGCTGCGTGAGATATGGACGCCATCTGGCAATACGTCGGGAAACATGAGTGCTGTGTTGCGGGCTGGTAGTCCCGGCGCAGCAGCAGGCGAAGACCGGCGGTCACCAACGCGACCGGCGGGGACGCCAGCCAGCCCGAACACGCGCTTTGGCGCGAAGCGCTGAAGCAGAAGAAACGTCCGCACTCAACGAGTACTCTCCACACACTCTTTTATTTAGACGTCACCTGGCTAAAACAGGAATGCCAGAGCGGCGCCCCATAGCATTCGTACAGTGCAATACAGAACCGAAACCGAAACTCAACAATGAGCTCGGTCTTCAGAATTACGTATGTATGCATTTCTATTAAAAGTACACAACACCTAATACTTGCCTAGTGATGTTGCGCCTCAGATATGCGTGATATTTACTTTTTGATCGACAACGTTCACAAGTATGAACAGCCGTACCAGTTCAAGATGGCTGGCCCTCGGGCAAGTGGTTCAACTTTGGCCGAGTGGCTGAATCGAGTGACGTGCCGACGAACAGAAAGACAGACAGACAGACCAAAATTTCTCCGTTTAAGTATCCCAAGAAAGACTATCGTCTTTAATAGCTGTGTGCAAGTGCGGGCCACGCCATTGTTTTGTACCGTGCTGCATACCTCAAGAATGACGCAGACATGCGCAAAATATTGTGTGCCGTGATTGATTACATTCACTTAAGTGACATGATGCTTCAATGCTTTATTACTTCCACGTACTTTTCTTAGGGTGGAAAAAAGTTTAAATTTATTTTGTACTAAAGGAGGTGCTCCTCGTTTTCGGTGGAACTTCGAAGGTATCTATCTATCTATCTATCTATCTATCTATCTATCTATCTATCTATCTATCTATCTATCTATCTATCTATCTATCTATCTATCTATCTATCTATCTATCTATCTATCTATCTATCTATCAAAGCACCTGAGTTTTGGTGCTCCCATGGCCGTTTCGTTAACTTGGTGAGCACCAAAATCGACATGGCGTGATATGAGTGTATGGCAAACATGAATACGCATCTCATGTAGTACGTCATGACATAATAGACAAGGTGCCACCGTCATGCCATGGTGGCCATTTCATTTCCATGTTATACACTGGAATGTGCATCACGGGACGTGTGTATGACAAATATGAATGGCAGGTCACTACATGAATTCTCATGACAAACAGTCATGAAAATTCATGACATGTACTATGTCAGTATACATTGGCATACATGTCATGTATACATTGACATGAATGGCATAAACGACGCGACGCAGACGTCGTAAATCCGTCACGCTCTTTTCATTTAACATGGTTTTCAACATAATGTGGATGCGTGCATGACAAAATGAATGAGGTAATGGGTTAGATGTCTGACATGCCATAAACGGCATGACGCGCATATCGTGTAGTGACTTCATAAATGAGAAGGTGCTATTACAGACACTTGCATTACCTGGGTTATCTTAACGTGCAAGACACAACATAACGGCACGACATACGCGTATTTGCCATGATATGTACCGCATTCACTCGTATAAAATACCAACTTTTCTTTTTTTGCTAAAATTCGACCATTGCTGTGTAATGGTGCCTAGTGTTAGCGGAATGCCGACTAGAAGCGGCTAATCTTGACTAAGTACTGGCTATATTGGATAGTGGTGGATAACTCACGGGCGGATCCAGATTAGGTGTCCCGGATGTTCTGACCCGCCCCTTATTTGTTGAATTAATAAGCTGGGTTTGGGTGTCGACGCCTCATACTCCGCTTTAGGTATCGGACGTCCACCCATAAGCAAGCATTTGAGGACGGTTTTAGTTTCGGCTTGTGGAGTAGAACGCGACAGCGAGTTCGCATTCACTTGTCAGGCTTCGCTTCTCAGCGGACACCTCAACCATGAAAGGAACGGCCGCCTAACATTGGCCGTTTGAAACTCTCCTATACTCGAGGACACCTTTCTGTGGCAATGAAGGGAAAGCTACGGGGGCGGAGCGTCTGCACATGTACTGCTACGCGAAGTAGTCCGGTTTGGCGCGCGTCTCGTAATGCCGTGGAAAGTGATGGCTAGCGTTGCATCCATCAAGGTACGGGTAAAACGCGCGACTTTTTCGCGCACGCAAAAACGCAAAGTGACAACGTATAAAGTAAAAGAAACACAAATATCTCGCTTGTGTGCGCTGCGTTCCTTCTCAAAAATCTACACGTAGAAAATGAAGGAGTATTTTATATATCTCACGCAGAAAATACGGACGCAATTGTGGGACTACATTTATTAGCGGTAGGATACGTGCATTGTGGCTCTGTAGCTTTCCCTTCATTGCCGCAGAAAGTTGTCCCCGAGTATAGTATGCGTGCGTACTGCAAGTGCAGCTGCGAAGTGCCCACTACGCCATAATTCGTCACATAGCGAATGGGAAAGGGTAGTGAGGGGAAGAGATGTGTGGATGAGGGAAAGGAGGAGGGGAGAGAGTAAAGCATAGCATAGCCATGTATAGTATAGACCTTTTCACAGGAGCAGCCTCGAACCAGTCAGCTGCAGGGGTAGAGGGTATGCTCTCAGTGTTGCCATCGTGCTTTGGGCTGCGCCACTGCCGTGCTTGTGTTGCTTTGGTATGCGTTTGTGTGACTGTGTTGTGCGCCCGTCTCCGATACGAAGTGACTATCATGGCAGAAAATTTACTGCATTCGCATAGCAAGTCATCTGGCCATCACTGTGTCGTGTACGAGTGAACGAACAAGCAGCAGAAGTGCAATATTTTAGGTGCAATCGTGTATCCGCAGCACAGTACGCCACGCCACGCGATAAGTACAAGTGTGGCATGTTTGCGCTGCATCGTTTTCCTTCGTCGCCTTAATTGCGGCAGCAGTGGGTGGCTTCAGTAAATCGGAAGAACTTCCGCGTGTCGCCATCGTCACGCCTCTCTTCCCGGTATTTCGTTGGTGGCAAGAAAACCGACGAGAACAACGTTCCCGTGCAGCACCCTGGATAGGAGGGTACGCAAGCCACTGATGACTCACCTACTAACTCGTAAGAATGTTACGGGTAGGTACTTCATATCGTCCATAACACAGCGGCCGACACGGCTGCAAACTCCGCCTTGTCCGGTTACGCATGTGCAGCCTGCGCGCGCCGTACTTCACCGAAGGGCCTCGCGGCAACCCCCCACGCGCGATGGGGCCTACTCTTCACGGCTTGCGACGGTGTCACATTCCCCTTCACCAGCACGACTTTTTCCTTCACATTGTGCTCCAGTGACTGACCCACCCAGCCAGACTGCACGTAGTTGTGTAGTTGTGCGACTCCAGTGCCTCGTAGTTGCACACCTGGCAAAGACCCCACACGCCTCAACGATATATTAACAATGTTCACTCGCCGTATTCCTGGCCACTCACACGTGTCCTCGACATAGTCTTCGGCGTCGTTGGGGTGAATGTAGGTCAAGGCATCTGTGAAGAAAAATTGTGCGGTGTTTACAGTTTACAGCTGACAAACTTACGCATCGCGAACGAGTATGCGCGGAGGTTGAAACTGATGAATGATCCGTAGACGTTAAGTACGCCAATAAAGGAAATCGGTAGACAGCTGCAAGACATTCTAGTTACCAATTATTAACACTTCACGCCGTGATCGACCTTCTACTACGCTTGCTGCTATAGTGGTACCGACGACGAAGCACTGCCGTTCGCAGACGCGGAGCTCATTCTTGCGTTGCAAGCGCGAATGCGCGCCAGCGAACGGTTCAGACAGAGACGAATCGGTCAGTGGCAGCGACGATATCAAACAAAACAGTCTAAAGAAACGAAAAATTAGCAAACACGAGCTTTAGCAGAGATCTCACGCCAATGGATAGCGCGCCGGTTCGAGTACGCGCAGCCCAAGATGGCGATTTCGCCAATCTTGCACGTTAGGCGGCGCGCATTTCAATATGGCGCCCCCCTGGCGTGAGAATTTGAAAAGGTGTATAATATAGCAAGGGGCGGGAAAGGGAAGTGAGGGTGAGGCGGAGCCCCAATTTTTTTCTATTGTAGTAGAATGTTAGGGATAAGTAGTAAAGTTGACATAGGGGTATTAAATGCTGCAGTTATTAAATTTTTACTACCTCTTTTTAAGCAGTGTACCGCTAACAGATTCGCCGTAATAACTGCAGCGCCAATGCATAATGCCATGCGCATAGGTCGGGAAACGAGCTCATGAGTCGACTCACTTGGACTCATTCAGACTCAAATCTATCTATCTATCTATCTATCTATCTATCTATCTATCTATCTATCTATCTATCTATCTATCTATCTATCTATCTATCTATCTATCTATCTATCTATCTATCTATCTATCTATCTATCTATCTAGCCGCCTACGACTTTGTGCTCTCCTAGCGGTTTCGTTGATCGGATGTATACCAAAACTGGTGTGTCATAACATGGCCTTATTACGAACATAAATGACAGGTCATATCATGAAAATCATGACACGCATGTCATGAACAGCATGATTTACATTCCACGGCCTTTGGGCTCTTGCGACCGTTCCGTCAATTTCATATATACCAAAATTGGTACGGCGTGACAAGAGTTCACGACGAACATAATGACAGGACCTAATATGCAAATCATGACGCGCATGTCATGTGCAGCATGATTTACATGACATGGCCTCGGGACGCTCGCGGCCGTTTAAATGAAGGGATAGATACGAAAACTGGTATGACGAGACATTTCTGTACGAAGAACATAACTGACACGTGGTAACATGAAAATCATGATATGCATGTCATGTACGACATGATTGACATGCCACGCTCATGGCACACTCGCGGCCGTTTCGCTAGATTGATATACACCAAAATTGATATTGTGCGATGTGACTGTATGAAGAACATGAATAACAGGTGGTAGCATGAAAACCATGACATCCATGACATGTATGTCATGATTTACATGCCACGCTCATGGTGAATTCGCGGCCGTTTCGCTTGCATGATGTACACCAAAATTGGTATTGCGTGGCACGACTGTATGGCGAACGTAAGTGAGAGGTGCTAACATGAAAATCATGACATGCAAGTCATGTACGACCTGATTAACATGCCACGCTCATGGTGCGCTAGCGGCCGCTTCAGTAGATTGATATACACCAAAATTGGTATTACGCGATGTGACTGTATGAAGAACATGAATAACAGTTGGTAAGATGAAAACCATGACATGCATGTCATGTATGTCATGATTTACATGCCACGCTCATGATGCATTCGCGGCCGCTTCACTAGCTTGATGTACACCAAAATTGGTATTGCGCGAAGCGACTGTACGAGGAACGTAAATGAGACGTGGTAACATGAAAAACATGACATGCATGACATGATTTACATGCCATGCTCATGACGCACTCGTGGCCGTTTCGCTTGCTAGATATACACCAAAATTGGTATTGCGGGACGCGACTGCATGACGAACGTAAATGAGAGGTGGTAACATGGAAATCATGACATGCAGGTCATGTACGACATGATTTACAAGCCACACTCAGGATACATTCGCGGCCGTTTTCCTAGCTTGATATATACCAAAATTGGTATTGCGCGACGCGACTGTATGACGAACATGAATAACAGGTGGTAACATAAAAATCGTGACATGATGTCATGTATGTCATGATTTACATGCCGCGCTCATGGTGCATTCGCTGCCGTTTCGCTAGCTTGATATACACCAAAATTAGAATTGCGCGACGCGACTGTATGACGAACGTAAATGAAAGGTGGTAACATGAAAATCATGACATGCATGACATGTACGATATGAGTTACATGCCATGCTCATGGCGCACTCGTGGCAGTTTCGCTAAATTGATACCAAAATTAGTACTGTGCGATGTGACTCTATGAAGAACATGAATAACAGGTGGTAACATGAAAACTATGCCATGTATGGTGATGCCATGTATGAATGCACCATGCCACGCTCATGGTGCATTCGCGGCCGTTACGCTAGCTTGATATACGCCAAAACTGGTATAGCGCGATGTGACTATGATGAATATTAGTGACAGGTGGTAACATGAAAAGCCATGATATGCATGTCATGTATGGCATGATTTACGTGCTCTACTCATGGTGCACTCGCGGCCATTTCGCTCGTTTGGTATACACCAAAATTGGTATTGCGTGATGTGACTGTATGACGAACATAAATTAGAGGTATTAACATGCGAATCATGTTATGCATGTCATGTACGGTATGATTTACATGCCACTGTCATGGTGCGCTTCCGGCCGTTTGTTAACTGGATATATACCAAAGTTGGTATGGCATGCCACGAGTGCGTGATGAACATAAACGACAGGTCATGCATTGTATATACCAGAATATGCGTTTAATTGGCATAGTGTATACTAGATTGTGCATGCATGCGTGCATGGCAAACATGCGATATATGGTGGACTAGATGCCATGGCATGAATGATTTCATTTGGCTCAAAGACAAGCAAGGCGATGTATGCAGCTCTTTGCTGGCTGTTTCGCATTACATCGATTCCCACAGTGCGTGGGATCTGCCGGATTTTTTTTCCCATCACTCGTGTTGACGCCGCCGACGCGGGACGCCGGTCAATTTTCGCGTTTGATGAGGCATCCAAGGCTGTCTTTAATAAATTTCTCATATTAATAATAATTCGACAGTATCCCTCTAGGTGAAGTGCTGCAAAAGTAATGGGAAGAGCGGGCACCACTGCCATAGCGACGATAGGACTGGAACGGCTTCACTTAGCTTCTTATTCACTACAATGTCTACAGCAGGGGTTCTCAAACTTTCTGGCCTTGGGGAACCCCAACCGCTCTTCCAGAATTGCGCGGAACCCCTAACTTTTTCTTGAGCATAAAGACAATTGAAAGCGGGGAGAGGGAGGGCTTGGCAAAGATACTTTGAAATTGTATCGCGATACGATACAAAATAGTCAAACAAGAAGTATTTGAGATACAGATACAAGATACCACAGCACTGATTGTATCCGATACGATACATTCCACTTGTATCTTAAGATACTTCGATACATTCGCAAACTTATTATATATCTATATAATGTAGCACTAAACGCCTATACACAAAAATGTTCGCTTGAAAATTTATTACCTGCGACCAATTTTGTTTCTTTTGAATAAAATGTATGTTAGTATCAAAAGCTTTGTATTTCTTGCTCAAGACATATACTTGTGATTCTGAAACAACTTATTGGCGTTGCTTTACCTACTTAACATGACAGCTCTTTATACACTTCGCTGATTGGTGTTTTTGCTTGCCGCTTTTGTAATTGGTGGCAGTCGCTGCTCTGTTTGCCGACGAGCTACCGGGTTGCCATCTAATCACAAGAACTTCAATAAGAAGCCTCCGCACGATGGTGCAGATAGCGCTGAGGAGTTCTACCTTGCGCGTAAACGTATTACGGTTTTCGCATTACCGGATCACCAGGCACTAGTATACAGCAGTAATAACGCTGACAGCGACATTCTTTGCTACGCATCGTGTTTACGTAGAGGACGTAAAACTGCAATGACTTTTACATTGTACTTATCTGCTGGCGTAGAGAGTTCGTTAGGGACGAACTCAGTAATGCGCAATTTTTATTGCGATAGCAATTATATGGACACTCTCAGCGGATTTTTGCCGTCGCCGTCATGCCCCGGATATGTATATGTGTGTATATATAAATAAAAGCAAGAAATAAAAATAGTTCAGAAGAAAATATCCCAAAGCGCTTGTCGCTAATCCCGCTAATGGGGATGGCAATCGCCGAGCGGATTTTAAGGGCGGACGTATCGGCCCCCCGAAACGCACCACGAAAGTGCGGACAATTTATAGTTGGCCCTTTTAGTGCGCCAGCGAACACCGGTTGTGGTCCGAAGACCGAGTCAGGGCCGAGAGTCGATAACAGAAACGAAATATATTCTCAGTTAAGGAAGTACAACATCACATACACATGCACACTCGGCTGGTTCTAGTTACAACCTCACAATAAAACTCAAATGGTGTTAACACAACTGGAACTAAACGAACAGATCAGGCGCTACAAATGCAATCTCATGCATTACAACTATTCAAGAACAGTTAAAGTTAAACAGTTGAAACAGAATATTCAACGGCGTATCCAGTCCACAATTCTTGGACGCTACTTGAATGCTTCTCTTCTAGGAAACACTCACGTCAACTCCACTGCTGCCTGTCGTTGCTCCTTCCGTCGTCGTAACTTGTCACGGCTCACACGGCGTCGTCATCCGATTCTTCCAGATCGACGATCACCCGCACAACATCATAAACACGTCTTCTTTGGCTGACGGAGCCGCACTCAGCATAACTTCACAATCGTAGGACCGACTGCCTCAGCCCGCCGTCAGTGCACGCTTTCATTTCCTCTTCCCCGGGTTCCAGAAGCGTCTGGAGGGTTCTCGGCGTGCAGTACAGCCAAAGCTAAGGAACGTTCGAGATTTTTCTCGCCGGTTATACTTGCGGCGGCATTGCTCGGCGTTGCATCCTGCTTTCCCTCTAGATGATTCCAGGCTTTACCGGGCGTTTGATCTGGTTGTCTGAATCTGGCTCGAGTGGGTGAGGGGGAGCGCCGCCCTGGCGTCTTTTAAAGGCTAATTCCGGCGATATCTTGGCAATGTCAAAGTAATGGTGCTTTTATGTTCCTGAGACGCTCCTGTTACGGGCCCGATAGCAGAAATACTCGGCAAATTGGAGAATAATTTTAAATAAGCAAAAAAGCGCAACACCGAAACCGAAACCCTACCGAGTGTACCGTCTACGTTTGACGTAAACGTTGTTACGAGCGAACCGGAAGTCGTGCAAGGCATGCCGGTCACGCCGGCGCGGAGTATGAAAACTGTGGGGCTCTTCGATTTTCGGACTTCTGGCAGTTCTCTGGCAGCCAGAGATAGCCAGAGGGTCAGCCAGCTAGTTCCGGTCGGGACAGGAAGCTGCGTCTTGGTCACGTGTGTGGGAAGCCCGAGACAACCCGAAGCTGCCCCAAGATTACAAAATCGAACGCTGGGACAGCCAGCGTAAACGTAAACAAACGCTACCGCCGTGGCAGCAAACGAAACTTTGCGCCGCGTGCGCGTTGGTTTTTCTGCATTGCCCGCTTGAAAATATGTGGCTAGGTTTGCTGAAGAGCTGAAGTGATATTCTCGAGCATACGAATTTGGGATACGATCCCGTACGTTCGCAAAATCGTGCGCAACTCGCCCCGTCCGCGAACAAAACAGCCAGCTGGCGCACGGCGCCACGAAAGCGATGCAAGGTGAGCTACAGCGCCGCTAACGGCTTAACCAGCTCGCGTCTGCTTAGCACGTGTAACAGTCGCTGCACAATACGACGCGAAAATCTCGCGAAAGTGATCGTGTCCCCAAAAGAGCTCGAGGATCTAGCGCGTACTACGTCGCACACACGCGTTGACCAGCTTGCGTTCGGTCATAACTTGACACATGCGGCGGTATGGGTACCACGAGTGCGCGTTATATCTAAAATAAACTTCCGTGTGACGCGTCTTCGACTCGTTTTGGCAGATGTTGCTTGAGCCTCTTTTCCAGTCCTAAGTGGCACTCCAAAAATCTCATGTACTAGCTCAGCTTTTATTTGAGCTACTATAGGTGATAACCGCGTACATACTGCATGGAATTATTACTAAGAGGTGGAAAAAGACAAAGCCGACGATGAAATAAGCAACAAAAGGATGTATACATTTCTGAATTCATCTTCGTTTTTTCACATCGACGCGTCGTAGCACAACATAATACCACACCTCATATACTGGCCCGTAGATCGAAGTACGCTCAGCACGCCGTTCGCGACCAACGAGGATCACACAAAAAATAATGTCGCGATCGCTTTTATTCGATCAGTGCATTTTATCAACATCGAAGACCTAGTTGAAATAGTTAAGTTCTGACCGGGGTTCACGCACGCAAACATACGACGGAGCGAAATAGCTAGTTCGATCACAATCGTCTCAGCTAAATGCACATAAAGCACACACGACACCACAATCGAATACTACTACGAAAAAATAAACTCGAAGGGGGCCTCCATGCGTTCGTACGAACGTGTACATAACTTTTGGGACATGTGCACGACGCAGTTAGAATGGTTAGAACGCGACAGTTCGCCGCGTTGTTCACGGAAGGAAACTTCACGGGACACATAAGAAAAGCAATAAACATTAGCTCCAAATGCTCGCCGCCACTAGTAATCGCGCCATCTCGCGCGGCGGAACGGCGCCGAGCGGCCCGAGCGTAAGGACAAGCAAAGGTGTAGTCCGCAAGCGCCCGCATTGCAATCCGTCGAGTCCTCACAAAGATGGCGGCGAGCGCGTATCGTCTCTTTTCGGCGTCTGCTAGCCCGAAACCTTCCAGAGAGCTTCCACGACTAAATTGTCCTGGAAGCTTCTGGCGACCCTCGGGCGCCCCGCGGGTCGCCAGAACTATAGTGCCTATAATATACTGGCTAGTGTGCTGAGCGGAGGGGGTTTCCTATGGGAGGAGGTGGCAGGGTCGGTGATGCCTTCCAAGTTTCCCCGGCAGGCGGCGACGCTTGTCGCAAAGGTGTAGCCCGTGCGCCGGTTTGGCCGGCGTGTCTTCGTCTTAGTACGGTCCCTAGAATATACTGGCTAGTCTGCCGTCTCCGCTCTCCGCCGCGTCCTCTCGGGGATGCCTGCAGCGGTGGCGCTGGGCGCAATCGGAGTTCCTTGAGCAGACGCCCCGCCCGGGACTCTCGCTTACGGGTGGGCTGGCGGAGCCGTTTACAACCGCGCTCTCGCGTTTGCTTACCTTTTCACGTCGAAGGCCTGCGGTGTTTGCTTTTATTACAGAACGTGACATTGAGTACAAATAAGTAAGGAATACCTTAGCGCTAGTTAAAGTTGCAGAAGAGCACGAAGTCTGGCGTCACACAAGTTTCCCAGTGATGACCACCATCCCTCAGTGCACCCGTCCTGCTTATCACTTCACGAGACAGAATTGAGCGCATCAGAATTTTTAATCTTTATTGGTTCCTTGACATGGGTTTCGTCAGCGTCATTTAATTGCATCTTCTCGTCTTTAGCAGCTTAATTCATTGCCGCGTTACTTCTCTTTCGCTGTTCAGTGATTTCGTGAAGAAGCGGAATATAAGTAAAATGCAGAACTTCATGGAGGCTTTTTGTGATGAAATTTGAATGTTCTTCACATCCCAGATGTGGCAAATCTGTTTTTTCAAGAAAGCGCTAAAATCCACAATGCTCTTTTCATGCAGCTTACTCACGCTGAAATAAGTGGTAAAGCTATTTTCAAGTTTTGCAATTTTGAGAGGTCCGGAGGGGTATATCAGGCCTCAGTTATCAAAGTGCGCTGTGAATAGGGAGGTCTGATCACTCCCCGTAGCTGTGTTTCTGTCTGATGTGAGACATGTTGCACAAGTCTCGCACTGTGTCTTCTTTAGTGTCTTACGCGCCACATAGCCAGCAATGTAGTAAGTCAGCATATCGTGGCTTTTTTTTTTTCCACGTATGCACTGTGGTCTGTGCCTGACGCTAGTGCAGTCTCCGCGCCACTGAGAGAGTGATTCGTGAAGGAAATGAAAAGGGGCGCTATTTTCTGCCTCCCGTCGTGGGGGCACGGCTCAGCGCCCCACGCCACTGAAGTCTCCACCATCAATGAGGCTGTCAACGACGTCAATTGTGGCAGGCGTGTGTGACATTTATGTCATTCCCAGATAAAAGATAGCTGATGACTTGCGGCGAACAGTTCCCCGACTTTGGTGGTCTTGCGAGGTTGTAAAATGCAAGGGCATTTATAGTAATCAAAAACTGAGCAGCAGTGGGATGATCATTTGTGCCAGAAGACTGCCGAAAAATTCCAAATATATTTGCCAGCTTGTCCTGGCTTAAATTTGAGGTCATCAAATATCTAAAACCAGCAGACCTGAGGAATTCGAGCAGCTGCACTGTGCTCTCAATTGTGACACGGAGCAATTCTGCTGTGCTCGATGAAAGGAAACCGCCAACTGTCTCCCATTCCTTTAAATAACCCAGAAATTCTTTCAGAAACGCACAGTTAGGTGAATTTGGGTAGAGGGTTTTTTTTTTTGGCGTTCGGGAGGTCATTATATTCTAATTAACCTGTTCATATTTTTAATAAAGCTTTGAGAATTGCCTCCACGGGGCCACAAGCTTTCTCGACTTTGTCGGAATACAAAAATAACTTAATTCATCGCCGAAAAGTTGAAAAGGGTGCCATCCTTAATTTTTCAAATGCATTGGGATGGATATGAGCATCCGTGATGCTTGGCATCACCTTTAGCGTCACTTTTACAGCCTGGAAGGAATGAAACCATCTGTTTCTGCTTTCTCACGTGAAGCCATTGTAAAGTGACGAATTCGATCGTCGCTTGTTGGAGGGACACTTTAGGCTCTTTTTCGGTGGTCTAAAGCGTATAAAAAATAGTATGTGTGCTCGCTACCCGCTTGCGAAAGGGAGACCGATACCAACAACCTAAACGTGAATAGCCGAAAGGCGAAAAGCAGCGCGAGTCTGTCATGTGTGTTCTCCTTTTTGGAAATGTAACCGATTTCGAATACCTTGTACTACGATGCGAGAGAACGGTCAGCTATCCCTATACCTCAAAAAAAAAAGCAAACGAAAAAAATAAGCAGCGCGAAACATGTGCGGTGGGCGAGCAGTCGACAAACTGACATTGAACGACACATCTGGTTGAGTATTTCTTGTGCCGCGAATGTGTTCTTGTGCTGCGCTTCGAGCCTATTTCCCGCTCATTTCGGCATGCAACAGTGTCATTAAAGAACGAACCTATATATTTTCAGTGGAGGAGCCAAAAACCAAATACAACGCACATTATGAAAGCCAACACCCCTTTCATTTTATAATTTCGATCCTTGTGGCAAGGTACTCGTGGAAAAGATACCATATGTCTGTTCTTCGGTTGATACACATGGTTCTGATGTGCCAAGCTTCTGCTGTAAATGTCTCAGCCTGTTGGAGGCGCAACTTATTTGTGGCGTCATTGTAGAGCTATAATATAGTACAGTATATTCTAGGCACTATAGTCTCCCGGCTGCCGCGAGTCCCTGGACAGCAGCAAGCTTGGACAAAAATAAAGTTTTGTATATATATATATATATATATATATATATATATATATATATATATATATATATATATATATATATTGTAGGACAGTAAATAGATCTAATAACACTTTGACCGAAATTAATCGCATGAACTTAGCTTATCGTTAAATAAAAAAATCTTCTCCAACATATCTGTAATTAATATACTCACCCATTCCGAGAACTGCATTGCGTTTATTGTCTCCGTAACACATCGAGAACCAACCTTTATGATTACGAGACTTAGCACACTAAATATATCTGAAGTAACGTTCTTACTCTCAGAATTGTTTGCTTATTAAAAACTGATCTTAGAAATGTTTGGTACCTTCGTAAAGACAATTTAACAGCATATATATAATGATGACAGTCTTGTGATAACAGCAACTCCTTAAGAAAAGAAATAAAAGCCAATTTTTGGCCCTTTGGTTTTGCTTAGAGTAACTGCGCGCTCTTAAATGAGTGTCTGGATCCACCACTGATCTTAGTGTGATCACGGCAGTGTCCAGACAAGAGACGACGTTGAATGCAATGTTTGGTCGGTTCAAGATGCCCCAGCCTCTGCCCACACGAACAGAACGAACACGTGGAGTTTATGCGGGAGCGCAAAATAAAAGGCAAGGCGCGATACTCCACCGATTCCTCCTGCGCGACATGCGCCGTGCAGGCGCTCCGATGGACCGCAGCGCCCCCTGCGCAAGCATCCGTGCGCGGACGCGGCCTTGCATGGGGACGGTGCGGAGACGGCAGACTAGCCAGTATATTCTAGGGACCGTAGTGCCTCCGCAGTTTTATAACTGCTCCGTGCCTCGTGTCCGAATTTGTCTGTTTTTTATCGTGTTTGCCCTGTTCTTTGAGTACGCACGTGTAAATGAGTATTAGTCATTAGGTTTGAAATAAAACCATAAAACGAAATATTCCCGGATGGGAATATTTCGGGTGAAGCAGCGGGTGAAGCATCAGGGCAGGCAGAAAACATGCTTCGTGCCGCTGTGTCGGAGTGGCTATCGCATTTTCTGTTTATGCAAAGATGAGGTTTTTCACTAATATTTTTGTATTAAGCGGATGTGTGAGTATTTTCCTGCCCGTTAAACATTTTCCACTGTGTTTTGCTCATTTAAGAACTGGTATTATGACTATTTGTATTGTGTCTCTTCTGTCGAGCGTTTTTTTTTTTGACATTTATGTGTGTGTTTTGAACCTTACTTATGTTTCATAAGTTGATGGTTAAGTTGTGGCAAAGAGGGATTTCTCATAGTGAAGCTCGGATTATATTCCCAGTTATTAAAGGAGTACTGACACGATTTTGAAGTGCAGCAAAACGGACGTTTTTGGTTTCCTTGGCATGTACTGTTAACGCTCTCCCCACACCGCATCCGGGAAACACGTATAAATATTTAAGTTTGATTTTAAAGTTTTCATCTCCCAGCATCTGCAAGGCAGCTTCACCGCATGGAGAGCCCTATGACGTTTCAAGTCAGCTCACTTGGTTTGCGAAGTCTGGGTTCTGCATGCAGCCTAAATCACAGAAATCGCTGTCGGAGGCACTGGACGACAGTTCACTCATCATGAACCACGTTCGACTGACAGCAAAGGACAGCAGGTGCACATTTCGTGGGTTGCAGTCTGCCCGTGATGTCACGGGCAGACTTGACACGTCACTATGAAGCCGCCCTCTCGAAACCGAAAGCGAAACTGCTGGTTGATAGAAGCGGTATTAAAAATATATGCAATGCATCCCCCGGCACCACGACGCTCTTTTTAGGGTTCTCGACACCCGTACTTTCATTTAGAGCAACAACCCGAAAAATTTTAAAATTCATGTCAGTACTCCTTTAAGGTGCGGTCAAACTTTGAAAGTGAGTTTCGAAGTTTGACTGTACAGCAGGTAATGAAAGCTATGACTAAAATTTGCGAGGTATTTTAAGGTAGTCGCAGGTTACATTAAAACTCAAAGATAGTTTGAAATTTAATATTTTTCATTTGTGTTTGTTTTTCTACTGATCTACTTTTTAAATAAGATCTGCCATCTGCAGAGCATTGCAATTTTGTATAAAGGTTTTATAGAAGTGGAAGTAAAATTGTGGGCATACAACAAAAACTAGATTTGTTGCTTTTTTACGTTTGTTGATTTATGAAAATTGCCACTTATGACTGATTTTTTAATACTAAAAAATACCAATGCGTATAGGCTACTGGATCTAGTGCCAGTTATGTAAATGCCATTTGTTAACACGTGGAAATTTTTGTTTTCTAAGCCCACTAGTTCTCGAGAAAAAGGTACAGAAATCACAAAACTGTTCTTTGGAAAAAAAAAACGCAGAAATAACGTAGGGGTACGCGCGCATTACCTGTCAATGTGTCAAAGAAAAAGAACCAAAAATTCTTTTGGAACGCGAGTGCCGAAATATGCTATATTCTCTGAAAGGTAAATAAATGCTGTATCAGGTAATTTTTGAATCCCAAAATTGCATTTTTTTACCAAAAACCCACCGTAAACTGTTCATTGCGGGTAAAAACAAGAGCCCATATCCACAAAGGTGCCTTGCACTTGATTTTTCAGGCAGTATTTCAGACAATCACAATGCTACAATAATGAAATTATCTAATTGAGATTTCGATCTTGACTAATGACCCCTGTTC